>NW_027451897.1:0-37784 GCF_964194025.1 Convolutriloba macropyga
ACAATAAAGCATGCACAGGTAATCTCACGGTATAACCTCACAGTATTCAAACAAATATGCAGTATGAATTGTCAACACGATGTATAACGCAATGTAACACAATGATTGACTTCATGTAATAGTGTACTTTTATGTGAAGTTGTAAACACAAGTGTAAAGTCGACAATTGAACAGTACGAATATAACATGACAATGAATCAGTGCTATAAGACCTAATTACATTATTACGATTAACCAATTCCTGAAAATGCAACTATTTTTAAAACCAGAAAGAAGTGTACTACATAATAAGTAAAAAGAAACAACGGAATATAGCAATCTACCAAATATTACGATTCCAATTTTAATTATTCAAAAACTTCAAAATTTCGAAATACGACATAGAAATTTGAACAAAACGATGTCATACCGAAAAATTTACGTATAAGCTATAACAGACAATTGAATCTTAAATAGCCAATTAAAACTTAAATAGCCAGTGCACTCAATGATACCAGCTTATAAATTAAATACAGTGACAGGAATTATAATTAGACAGGAATTATATATGTTTGACCAATACGTACAACAATAACAATTACTAATTGAACATGTAAGAACAGCAAATCCTACCATAACTACATCCAAGGCTGAGGTTTCAGACAAAAAGTTGACAATTGGTTAATAAAAAAAAGTGATTTAGGTCATTGTTTACATAGTAAATGTCAAATTACTGCAATATTTACTTTTGTTGACATAAGCACGGATGGTTATTACGTGGCTCTAATTGCCTCAAAGTGACGATACTTGATCTTTAAAGAACACCTAAAGTATCATAAAACAAACAATTTAAGAAAATTAACAATGACAAATATCTAAAAAAGGTAAATGATACAGTGCTAATAGCTACCCTTGTGGGTTTGATGCATTAACGTTCGTTGGGTTCGTGGATAGCTTAGAGGATACCATAACTGTGTGCCAAAACCTCCGGCGACTCAAGTTTTCCCTTCCCAAAATCGGGGGGTGTACAAATTTTCAGTTGTGACCTTTTTTAAAATTTGACAAATTCTAATTTTTTTGGTTTCAAAAGTTAGATGGCTTTCATTGCTGATTGAAAGTGGCGCCGACACAATGGATGAGAATTAAGACCTAATTACAAACATAACCGACTAAACGTCGGAAGAATTGCTCTTGTAAGCTATAACAGACAATTATAACTTAAATAGCCAGTGCAGCCGATGGTACCCGATTATAACTTAAATACAGTAACACGGGTTATAAATAAACAAGTTACAAATGGATGTCCAATACTTACAATGACAATGACTAATTGAACAAGCAAGAACAACGAATCCTACCATATAACTACAAGCATGTAATAATTGTAATCTGAAAACTTGTAAACGTAACACTTTAACAGCTAACACTAAAATAATCAGTAAAACAAAAATGCACAATGTCATAATCGAAGTTACAACAGTCCTTCAGGAACGAAGCATAGTCCAATCTGTACAATGTCGCCATGTACAATGTAGTTTCGTGAATTACAATCGATTGCAATCGAACAGGAATTCGCTAAAAATTTCAAATATTGTATACTCCCTCCGGAAACTGTGCATCCATTAAATTTGGGAGTTAGAAACTTCCATGTGCAATGTGAAACCCCACGCCCTTAATTTACTTGCAAATCGAATGGACATATAGGAGCAATTCATTATGGTCAAAAGTCACTTAACCGAACGACCAAAGGTAACATAAAACGTATCACTAAGTGGAATGCGTATTTCAATACTCTCCAACAAGAAGGGATATCACGTATATTTAAAACTGCTAAGTAACTAAGCAACACTGTATAGTATCAACAAGGACCTCACACTTCTAGACAACCAGTTAAAAAAACTGCGACCAGAATAAGTATACCCACCGGCAATAATGAACCAATTGTTAATCCTAATTCAGTAAAACAAAACCCTAAAACAAATTTAGCACTACAAACTAACGAGAACTAAACACCTAACAGCTAGCAAGAATCACGACTCAGGTAAGTCAGTCAAGGCGTCCACCGGAAGGAGTCTTCAGGGGCATCACCCCACTAGGAACCACTGAGCTGGCAAAAAAGGGTCGTGTCCACTGGGAGTCGCCACCTCAGTGGATGCTGGCATAGGTGGAATTCTATGGAATTGGTCGTCTATGGATTTAACTACCAGCTAAACCTCAAAAGAGCTTTAAAGAAGAGAAAACAGAAACCTTCATAAGAGAGACCAACTCAAGAACTACAAAGACTTTTAACGGAAAAAAATATTCAACAACCTGGAAAGTTGAACCCGGCAATGGCTGGCATCCAATATTTGATGAATATAGACTTTTACTAAAATACTCAATTACAATTGGTTGAAATTTTTAAATTATTTCTTTATATACTTATTATATACTGATGTTTTTATGTATCACTCTCTTGCCTAGTTTCTAGCTGAGTCAGACCTGATTTAACGATAAAGTATATTCCTCTTTACTCCTTTCTTAACACAGATTGAAATATAAGTAAGGCTTTTAAATTGTGTCCTGTGCACTGTCTACTGATGCTCATAGTAGAACAGTTCCAGACTAGGGACTTAGAACTTTAATTAGTCAGGTAAGCATGAAGATATTAGAGATACATATTGCTGAGACGCCATAAGACCTCTTTAGTTTTTTCAAAAGCTAAACTCTAGATGAAGTCATGCAACGTATCGGAGATCCGCGATAGATAAAGCTGCCAACTTCAATTTAGTAATACCTCAGCGGGGTTATGCAATTTCTAGCCTAAATTTACATCTAAGATTAAGAAAAAGTATTCTTATATATCTGAATTCAGAAGGAAGTTACCAATTTTGTAGAGCTATAGAGCTTACATTTCTCCAGTAAATTAGTTTTTTTTTAAAAAATGTACATTTAATTCCTTTAAGTTATTATCAGAAACAACTGTGATGGGCAGTGTAGGTCAGAGCAGGAAAGAAATAAATAAATGAATTGCGATAATTGTACTATGAAAACTTAAAACATTTCCATGATGACTTGCCGTACGACGCAATATTCGAGTTTTGTTTGAATAATTGAAAGAAATAATTGAAGATGTTTCTTTAGAACTAATGGTCTTGCATCCATTTCAATTATGGTTTTTTTAAAAAGCTAATATCAAAAAATTTATTATGAAGGATTGAGCAATGTTCAGGATAAATTCTTTAAGTGCCGGTGAGTTCATTTTGTGATTGACGTACTTACATATTTAGTATTTACATATATACATGTTTACTCCAAAACCTTTCCAGACTTTCAAACTGCATTTTTTCTTTTGGCAAAAATACGTTTGAGCTCTTTTTCGTTCCAGTCAGGTCGAGCGCGATTCATAGCAACACGCTTTCTAGTTGACTGAATTGTCCGGTTGTCCCATCGCCAATCCGCCCAATCGAATACCCACTGGTTGGTATTAGGTACATTAGATACGACATCCCAACTATACCCAGCACTATTACACCGTTTGCTGTACTCCCCACCGGCGTCAAACTCTGCTTTCGAAAGAGAGTAGCAGAAACCCTGCTGGAAAACATCCTCAACATAATATGGCGACTTCTTTCTTCCGTCCGATGTAACATGAAGAACGCATCGTGCTTTTGGAATAGTCATCTCCGCAGTTACTCCCTTTATGCCTTTGAAATGATCGTCTGTTGCCAAATTTGGTTGAAGATGCCAGTTGTACTCGTCGTTTTTTAATTTCCATAAATGCTGATGAATTATGTTGAACTGGCTATATTTTCTGCGACTTTCAATAATTCCGCGTCTGAAAAAATCGTCAAAGTTTACAAATTGTGGCAAGTGTTTTAAAACGCTAGCTCGAACAATTTTCAAGTGAGAGGTTTTCACAATTACAGGGAAATAGTTCATTGTTCGCATGACTTCATAGCCTGAATTATCTGTCCAGTGACTTGTCGCTGAAGTTGCTTTCCATCCTCCGTCTTTTGTTCTGGGGGACCTGCCCATAACATGAGGTCGGCCTTGTTCATCAAACAGATCTTGATACATCACATAGTTGGTGACCATGCTGTCATCGTCCAGAAAACCAACATATTCGGCGTTGGTGAAGTTATCAGCCCAAAACATAATTAACTGCTGTCTATCATGACCATAGTTGTTGTAAACTTCTTTCGGAATATAGTTTAACACAACTTGAACAGAGCTTGCGTATTCTTTCATTGACTTTTTAATTCGTCCAGCAAAGCTGTCCCTCTCTGAACTCTTTATTTCCTCATCTATCACGACCATTAACCTTAGGTAAGACTTGGGCCAGAAAAATTTTAAGCTTCGCAGTAAATAGTTGTTCAAATCATACTCACCACCGGGGAAAGCGGGTACAAAAAGCATCAAATCTGGCCACTTTGGTTCTACTTTTTCAGAATGAGCCGCAGTTTTGCCAGGTTGTAATTTAGCCACCTTTTTTTCCATCCGAGGAAAGATATAACCAAAATCAAGTAAAGATGTGATCCATGTTTGAAAGTGGTGAACATCGCTAAGTTGAATATAGTCGTGTTCGTAGAGATTTACCACTAAAGATTCAAAGTGGCATTCGAGTGATTTTTCGCAACTTGAAGTCCAATTGTATTTCAAGAAGTCTATTAATTTACCACTCTTCACGTACAGATCTTTTTCAGAGTTAAATTTGGCCCACATTTTGTGCTCGCTGTGATTTTGAACAACTTGTGCATGTGTAAAAACTATATTATAACCACAGTCCTTTAATAGCTTTTGCCCAAGATAAGATCTCCAAATATCGGAAACTGAGGCGTGAACTGTCACAGGCAAAAACAACATGAAGAATGCTTCGTAGGTGAATAGAGTAGCTTGAGAGTTGAAAGGGGCAAAAGCGTCCTCGGGAACCACAAGCGGCACTTTATCTGCTGGGCCCTGGCTGGGCAAAGAGGGATAAACTGCTATTTCTCTTTCCGTAATTGCGGTTTTTACGATTAGGTACGCATCTCTTTGACACTTTGCAGCTTTTAGGTCATCCAAAGGTAAACCTCTGGACCACGAAGGCGACTTACCAATACCCATAATGGACACAGGGTTAAATGAGTTGCAAGTCACTTGTTTTCCGTTTGGGGTGGCGTGCAGAACAATTGTTTCACTTAAGTTACTTGTCACATTGAGCTCCAATATTTTCGCAGGAGGTGACAGGAGATAATTACTGCTATCAAAATCCCAAATAAGTTGAGCCCCGCTCGCAATTGCATACAAATAACCGACGTTTTTCCTACCATAATGGTTCCAAGGTAGGGTTCCACTGAGTTTAACCCCCTCCGATGCAAGTTGTTCCTGATCACGAGCGTTGAGATAAATAACCCGCCCTTTTTTTCCTTCATTGAAGGGGTACTTATCGGGTGCGCCACTATCGCCCACAATGACAATGCACCAATCAGATGGCAATGTCAGTTGAATTTTGATAGCATCCGAAACATGAATATTGTTAGTAGCTACTCTCCATTTTCTACATTCTAGCCGTTGATGAGCCCAGCTGGGTCTAATTTTAGGAATATTCACGCGCCTGTTTAGAATGTTGTCATCTTCTGAAAACTTGATTTCTTGTCGGGGAAACGATCTGATTTTTAGTCCCTGAAAATGTGCACCCGATGTTGCACTGCCGAGATCGGGTGTTTTTATAATTGGCAAATTACGTTGAAGTGAGTTTAACTTCAAAGTTTTGTCGCAGAAATAAAAAATTGTAAGCAACAAAATAATCCAGAGAGAATTCAACCCATAAATACATGAACGAGATCGATTGAGTTGCGTTTTTTGCATCATGCTTAGAAATTAGTGTTTCCTAATTTAGCCACCAGCTTAGATGCTTTACCATACAGTACAGCAACAGTTCGTGATCTTACAATTGGGGTCGAGGATGTCACTGACCTGACTACTTCTTGTCGAAAACGAACGGAAGTGATTTTCGACACGAGCCTCACAACACAAATTACAATCATACAAAACACTCGCAATCAAAGGAAACTAATATATTTAATCTAAATCAAAATAACAAACAACATTTTTTATTAGCACATTCGAACGATAACCCCCCCCCAAATTAAGTTGTTTTTGATAAAATATTTTGGGTGGGGGTTATCGTTCGAATGTGCTAATAAAAAATCTTGTTTGTTATTTTGATTTAGATTAAATATATTAGTTTCTTTTGATTGCGAGTGTTTTGCATGATTGTAATTTGTGTTGTGAGGCTCGTGTCAAAAACCACTTCCGTTCGTTTTCGACAAGAAGAAGTCATGTCAGTGACATGCTTCACAACTAATGATTCCATTCGTATTGCTCCAATGGTGAAAGGGAGTCAGAAGATATGGCTCACACTAAGCATTCTGACGTAATGGTTCCACTTAGAATGTTTTGAAACTCGATTTTAAGGAAGGAATAACATAACTATCCTAATTTTCTTAACATTAAAGTGACTAGTTCGTAACGCTCTCTATGGTTTTGTTCTTGTTTTACAAAATGTCAAGAGTATAGAGAAAAGACCAACGGTTGAAAAAAAACCCCTAGACCGTTCTTCTTGTGATATATGTAAGAAATGAAAGAAAGCTTAATTGGCAAACTAGGCACTGGTAAAAATTGGTAAAAGGCACTGGACGATTAAATGGGGTTTTGAAATCCTAAAAATTGATTAGCACTTTCTCAATCTCGACAAATATCTTAAGTATTTGATAGCCAATTTAAATGCATGTTTTCCGCTTGTAAAAATAAAGTAAAATTGGTGACGACACATGCGATATCCTAGGAAATGTGTCTACGAATATGAATAGTCAAATAGAAAATATTCGCAAGATTTAGAACCATTTTAGGTACCATTGTGGTAAATAGAGCGAGACCAAGAACACGCTAAGGTTCTTTTGTCAATAACGGATCAGAAGGGCGATTATCAAAGCGCACTGAAAGAGGTATTTGCTTCCACCAAATAGTTTTCTGGAGGAACGTGGACAACACGAGTCTCGTTTATTTAAAATAAAATAAGATAAAATTTATTTTTGTCATTGATGTCAGCAGACAATGGACACAATATAGGCTCTTAAGAGCCTTGCAAGTAATGCCTAGGGCAAGAACTAGCACCCAAAAACTGCTTTTACTAAAAGATGTTTTTGTATTGTGAAAACTGGTGGTGAATTTGATTTGTAATACTGAAAAATTCCTAAAGTTAGACGATAGATAGTTTTCTGAAAGGTAGTTTAGTATTTAGGAAGTCTTAACCTAAGTGAGTTGTCCATTTTTTTATTTGTACTGAGGGGTACTTGAAACATATTCCTTATCCTCCTCGTCGAGTACGCAGCTAATTCTTTATTGTTAATGTTGTTGTTCAATGTTTTGTATTTTATGGAGATTATTGCATGTTTTCATAGCAAGTCAAAGAAATTTACTAATAAATATTTCACGAACAGTTAAACTTTTATTATTATAAAACAGTACTTTTGTTTCACCGCCAAAATTCTTGAAAAACATTAACCTAATTACTTTCTTCTCTAAAACTAGTATGCAATTGTGGATATTATAGCTGGTGTAAACATAATCTAAAATCCGGTATTCACTAACCAAATGAACGTGACTTTGGTAGAACATACGGATTCTGGCTATAACTCCAGCAACACGTCTAATCCTGACCTTTATATTGCGTACATGGTCTTTAAAGTTCAAATTCTGATCTGAAAAATGTCTAAATACTTTGAGCTTGCTTTCATCGCAAAATCCGCTTATTTTGTTTTAAGTATAATCACAAAAATTTGATTGAAGCTTTGAAATGGCTTTTTCAAGGTTTAGTAAAAGCCTGTTAAGTTTTGACGAATTTTATTTTTGTATAACTGATGATTGCATAGTACTGATTGAGAGATTTTTACCCTCAAACCGTAGCAATTTATCATCAGCAAACATTATTGTTTTGGCTCCTGGGCAATACAAGTGAAGACCATTTATGTAATTAATAAATAACAGTGGTCCCAAAACCAAACCTTTCGGAACTCCACATTTAATTTCACATTGATCTGATATTGTGTTACAAATTTTAACAACTTGTCTTCTCTTGCACTATTATGATTCTTGAACCAATATAGAGCAACCCTCTAATTCCAAAGTTTTCTAAAAATTTTAGAAGTATTTGATGATTCACACAATAAAAAATTTTTGTAAGATCCAAGAGAAGTCCAGCACATTTCGTCTTTTTATCAAGACTTCGGCGCATATCTTCAATAATACTCACTAATGCATCCATTGGAACAACTATACATCGAAAACCAAACTGCTGTTTATACAAGAAATTAATTTTTTCCATAAAGCTATAAATCCGTATGTGAATTACTTTTTAAAAACATTACTAACACTAGGTAATAGAGAGATTGGTCGGTATTTATTCATCCCTATTTTATTTCCCGTTTTGTGTAATGGCGTTACAACTGCATTTTTTGGTTTAACTTGGAAAATAGATTCAGTGATTGATCTATTGATGAAATATGTAAAAAAACGGCGTCAAAAAGTTCTGGGTTAATTTAGCTGGAAAATTGGATATATCATCTGATCCCACAGACCGAATATTTTGTAACTCATTGATAATTATCTTAATCTCCAATTAATTAGTTTCATTAGGAAAAATAAATTTATCGTTTTTAATTGGACCGTGGAAGATAAAATCAATAATTGATATTGAATCAGCTTTTTTTACCCCAATGTTAGCAAAGAATTTGATGAAAACATTAGCTACGCTCGATGTTTCACCATCATTGAGACTAATACGCCCCATTCAGCTTCAAAGATCATTTTTATTTCTATTTATTCTTTCTTAGATACGTCTGGAGTCACCTATGCTAGACTTGAATAATGAACTGTAATATTTTTTTGCTGCGCCTTACCTCACTGACTATTTTGTTCCGTAGTCTATAAAATTTTTTCCAAGTTAAATGCATTTTCTGTATTTTTTCATTTTAAGCAAGCCGCTTTTCGCTTAGTGATCAGATTTTTCACATAATTCGATAACCATTTTTGTTATGTACTTTCCGTTTAACTAACTTAAGCGGAAAATTTTTGTTTAAACGTTTGGAAACAGTACTAATAAAATGATCAAAAAGACAATCATACGATTCTAAATGAAATTGTTCAAATTTGCATTTTCCTGGCACAATTAATTATAAAATTGATTGAAAAGAGTTTCATTCTTCAAGATGCTATAATCTCTGACTATAATAGAAGTTTCAGATGCTTTAGGTAGCCTAAGGATGTTTCGTGTAGTAGGATCACCCATAGCTTCATTGTGTGTTACTAGTTGACCCTCTAATTAAAAGTATGCGTTGTTAAATGATCAATGCAGCGATCACAATGATTGGAAGACCTGGTAGAATCTCAACTCAAAATACGAAAAGTATTTGAGACAATAGCTTCCAAATACTTACTATTTAACGGGTTAGATTTTAAAATATCAGTTTTAAATCTGTAAAAATGTAAACACTTTTTTTTCAAGTTCTTTGTTTTAATAAATTGATCAAAGAATTAAAAAAAAACATGCTTTAGATGTTTTCGGAGGTATATAAAATCAAAAGACTTCAATCATTTGCTTTTGCTTCCAGCTTCGATAACAACTGCCTCATAATCCTTTGTTTCCAAAACGTCTCCTAAAACAACTCTTGTACTTGCAAATATGGAAACTCCACTACCAATGCCATGTATGCTTTTGAAAGCTACCAGCCTATAGTTAATAAGTGAAGTTGCAGTTTGGGTTTCCTTAATAAGCCACGTTGCTGTCAATGATAGTATATCTGGAAGTGATTGTACGCTACCCAAAAGCATTTCAACTTCCTCAAGGTTTTTGGCTAGGGAGCGAATGTTCATAGAATGGCAGTCAACAAAAATATTTTTGCTAGGCTAATGTATTTTTTGCTATTGCTGGTTTATTTTCCTTGAGGCATTGATTTCTCATTTAATGTGGCGTGCTCAAAGAATCGTTCTCAAGTTGTTCCAGAAGTTTTTTTCATAAGTAGACACATCTTAGCATCAGCAGGTTGCTCTCGATTGTCAGAAATATTGCCATCTTATTTTGTTATAGGAACATAGTTGTTGTAGAGGTTTGAAACAGTTTAATTTGTTCGTGGCGTCTTGACCATATGAGGAAGGTTGTTGGATTCTTTGCGCAGTTGATAACGTTCATACTTTACAGCTTTATCTTTTAGATCATCCAAAGTCCGAATCCTTTCGATAGGAATGCTCCCAAACTTCCATTCACCACTTTTTGTATAAAATTTTTCCTGTGAGTTCCTTGATGTGGTTACCATATTATGCGAATCGGACCTTTCTTTGATCTCTTTATTAGCCATTGCCAGCCGTTCTTTAATTTCAATTGCGCTCCCATTCTCCTCCCGCTTGTAAACACTAGCCAGCATTTTTCGTCTATTTCAGATGTTGTTGTTATCGTGAAAGTAAATAAATTTTATGATAAATGTGGTTGGGAAATTATCTCTGCAGTTACATAAGGGATGACAAGCTCTAAAGGATGTGGGATAAATCAAATAAACATACGAAAGGGCACTCATATTTTGCGCAAGATATCGATGATTATCAAATTTAATTTGAACAATTTTGAAAAATAAACAATCTGTCGAAGAATATCTTGCATGAAAAGTGATGCGGGTTATTAAATCAGTAATCTCGTTCTGCACTTCAATAGTTGGTTCATCTTGTTTAGCTGACTGGCCAGATAATAATGCGAAAAGGGCTTCTGAATTAGGATCACTAAAAGAATCTACAACATTTTTCAGTCTTTGTCCGTTTAAAGCCATTTTGTTTAAAGGCACAGTTTTGTTCACTACAGATGAAACCACTTCTCTTCTTCGTTGAGACTTTTATCTATCACCGTTCTCAAAATACGCTCATGTTCGGTATCGGAGTTCAAACTTCATGTACCTTTTTCTATCACCGTTCTCAAGATACGTTCATGTTTGGTATCGGAGTTGGAACTTCATGTACCTTTTTCTATCACCGTTCTCAAGATACGCTCATGTTCGGTATCGGAGTTGGAACTTCATGTACCTTTTTCTATCACCGTTCTCAAGATACGCTCATGTTTGGTATCGGAGTTGGACCTTCATGTACCTTTTTCTATCACCGTTCTCAAGATACGCTCATGTTTGGTGTCGGAGTTGGACCTTCATGTACCTTTTTCTATCACCGTTCTCAAGATACGCTCACGTTTGGAATCGGAGTTGGACCTTCATGTACTTTTTTTATCGCCGTTCTCAGGATAGGCTCATGTTCGGTACCGGAGTTGGAACTTCATGAACCTTTTTCAATCATCGTTCTCAAGATACGCTCATGTTTGGTATCGGAGTAGGAACTTCATGAACCTTTTTCTATCACCGTTCTCAGGATACCCTCATATTCAGTATCGGAGTTAGAACTTCCAGTACTTTTTTCTATCACCGTTCTCAAGATACGCTCATGTTTGGTATCGGAGTTGGAACTTCATGAACTTTTTTCAGTCACCGTTCTCAAGATACGCTCATGTTTGGTATCGGAGTTGGAACTTCATGTACCTTTTTCTATCACCGTTCTCAAGATACGCTCATGTTCGGTATCGGAGTTGGAACTTCATGTACCTTTTTCTATCACCGTTCTCAAGATACGCTCATGTTTGGTATCGGAGTTGGACCTTCATGTACCTTTTTCTATCACCGTTCTCAAGATACGCTCATGTTCGGTATCGGAGTTGGAACTTCATGTACCTTTTTCTATCACCGTTCTCAAGATACGCTCATGTTTGGTATCGGAGTTGGACCTTCATGTACCTTTTTCTATCACCGTTCTCAAGATACGCTCATGTTTGGTGTCGGAGTTGGACCTTCATGTACCTTTTTCTATCACCGTTCTCAAGATACGCTCATATTCAGTATCGGAGTTAGAACTTCCAGTACTTTTTTCTATCACCGTTCTCAAGATACGCTCATGTTTGGTATCGGAGTTGGAACTTCATGAACTTTTTTCAGTCACCGTTCTCAAGATACGCTCATGTTTGGTATCGGAGTTGGAACTTCATGTACCTTTTTCTATCACCGTTCTCAAGATACGCTCATGTTCGGTATCGGAGTTGGAACTTCATGTACCTTTTTCTATCACCGTTCTCAAGATACGCTCATGTTTGGTATCGGAGTTGGACCTTCATGTACCTTTTTCTATCACCGTTCTCAAGATACGCTCATGTTCGGTATCGGAGTTGGAACTTCATGTACCTTTTTCTATCACCGTTCTCAAGATACGCTCATGTTTAGTATCGGAGTTGGACCTTCATGTACCTTTTTCTATCACCGTTCTCAAGATACGCTCATGTTTGGTGTCGGAGTTGGACCTTCATGTACCTTTTTCTATCACCGTTCTCAAGATACGCTCACGTTTGGTATCGGAGTTGGACCTTCATGTACTTTTTTTATCGCCGTTCTCAGGATAGGCTCATGTTCGGTACCGGAGTTTGAACTTCATGAACCTTTTTCAATCACCGTTCTCAGGCTAGCCTCATGTTCGGTACCGGAGTTGGAACTTCATGAAACTTTTTCAATCACCGTTCTCAAGATCCGCTCATGTTTGGTATCGGAGTTGGAACTTAATGAACCTTTTTCTATCACCGTTCTCAGGATACCCTCATATTCAGTATCGGAGTTAGAATTTCGTGGATCCAACAGAGCCTCGAAATGGAGCAAAAATTTTAAATATTTCCAGTTAATCCTATAGGAACTCGGCAGCTATCACCAAGCAGTGGATGGCAAATTTCAAGAATTCATGCAGAAAAAAGGATAAGAGAATCGGAATTACGAGGAGAAAAAGCACCACCGCCACAATTTTTTAGTAGTGAATTAACTGGAGCTCAAAATTGATTGTAAAACAAAAGTTGATTACGTGAAAATGTTATTTGTATCGCAAACGTATGTCAGTGTTTCGACAAAAGATTTACAGTGCTCTCAAGATATGTGCAAATATGAGCCACAGAGTTCAGTAAGAGCAAAACATTGAACTTTAGCTTGTAAATTGTCTCAGAAAATCCATCAAAATTAAAAAAAATTCAAGACTGTCAACCGGTATGATTTTTTTATAAGCACTTAAATTGTGCAATGATTTCTTAAACATCTTCATTAAGAATTCTTATATTATCCGAAATATTTAATCAAATCTTAAGACAAAGGTCACGTATAGCACGCAATTGTAGAAGAAGAAGAACAAGAAGAAGAAGAAGATGATGAAGAGTTTATTTATGCCACAGATGTTAAAAAGCCAAATACATTTTTTAAATCGAACTCAAAATAGATGAGGGATAAAATTAAGGTAGCCAATTTTAATGAAAAAGATTCTTTTTATTCTTTGTCGAAATGTTGAACCTACGAGTCGAATAACAAAATCTTAGAGAAACTTGAACTACATCCTTCATGAAACTCTTTCTATGGGAATTATTGGAATTTTTAGAAAATATCATTAATTGTGTCTTCTGATTGTTGAAATTATTTATCCTTAGTTTTTTTTCTGCATTCTATAATTTGGTTCTGGCGTACAATATTGAAGGTTACCATATATCAAACTACAATCTAACTTAATCCTAGTTTTCGGATTACAAAAGTGCCGAGTTTTTGCCATAATACCACAAAAATTTTTCACCTTCTGGACAATAAAAGTAACATGACGATAGAACATAAATTGATAATTTTTTATATAAGTCTTGTTATCTAGGTTTCCGAAAAGACCTGATTTATCAATTTTTCAAGTTATATGTACGATGTTTTAGCTGTGCTTAACGACATTTTGTTTGCCTGAAGCCAGTGTTCAACGTTCTGGTATTTTTCTTCCAGTTTCTGTGTTTCATTATTTATTTCAAAGATATGAGTTGTAACATCCGCAAACATGATGCTTTTCCTAGTATTACTGTTATAAGCCAAGTCTTAAATTTATATAAATAACAAAAGAGGTCCAGGACGGAACCTTGAGGGTCACCTGATTTTATCTTTGGTGCAGTGAAATTACCCCATCGATTTGGATTGTTTGGCAGCAATGTGTTAAATACGATTCAAACCACGAATTACATACTCCTCATATACAGGATAACTCAAGCTTCTTTTCCCAGAGATTTTATTGTGTACAATGTCAAATTGTTTACAAACTCAAAGCTTTTTTGGTTTTCATCGTCTGAGATCGGGTCATCTTTCAAAGCATTGCAAAAGTAGAACTTGCAGTGTGCCAAAATGTAGAAGACGACACAATCAACGTTTGTACTGAGACTTCTCAACGAAGGCGGGTTTAGACGTGCCTCAGAGGCTACGAATATCACACAAGTAAGACTCACTGTGGTGCGCATTAAAGTGTTGAATGGAAACCACAGCCTGAGCCTGAGAATAATGGTTTGATATGTGTGATACAGGATCCTCATTACCAATCGTGGATAAGTCAGTCGTATATACACTGCACACGCCGGGCCGAAAAACGTCCTTGTCAGTAGCAGGAATCTACTTTCAAAATAATTGAAGACTGAAATAGTGCCGATAGCTGTTTCAGCACAAAAGAAGTCACGGCCATTGACAACACTACAGTTCTATGTGCCCAATAGAAGTTGAGAGACCCGATTAGATCTGCAAAAATAAAATGACCGTTACCACCACTTGAGAAATCTACCATCTAAATAAATGTCAAGTTATTCTAGGACCAGATTGTTGTGACATCCATCACCCATTAGAACTCAAGAAAACGGACAATAAAATTGCACCGTGGCAAGTCAGATCGAAAATAGCATGGGCCTTAAGTGCTACCCTAACAGCGAAGCAAGCAAAAACTCTTGCTACAACAGCAACCTCAATTGCAGAAGACAAGTTAGTAAGCCAGTTGAGTAAGAACTGTGATGTCACCGGTCAGTCGAAAGACTATAGGTGAGTAGTCAAAAAATTGGCGCAAAAAACTCAATTCGCCGGTGAAAATTGTGATGTTGAACTTTTGTTGTGGCGAGGAGACTATTTGAAGGTACCAAATAACGGTTACTCTGCTATGAGGGAACTCAAGTTCCTAGAACGACCACTACAAAAGATGAAAATTTACAAAAAAACCGTAATAAGGAAGCCTTTGTTACTGGCGTCAATACAAATTATGCCCTCAAAATTGATCAAAATGAACTGAATGATACCTGACAAAAGCTTCAATGGTATTTTGCACATCATCTTGTTATCAACCCTCACAAGCCCGAGAAAATCAGAAAATTTTGCAATGAAGCAGCCAAGCACCAATATGTGACACTGAACGACAAACTTCCATCTGGACCAGACCTATTGCAGAGTCTGATTGGAATTTTTCTTTGCTGCCGAGAAAATCAAATAGCGCTATAAGCTGACATAGAAGTGATAGGGACAAAGAGCACGCCGACTTGTTCAAATGACACTTTGCATCAGGTGGCGAAAGAAAACGATAAAAACCTTGTCAGAGCTGTCCAGCAAAATTTCTACATGAACGACCTCTAGAAGTTAGTCGAAACACTTCAAGAAGCATACTTAATTACTGAAAACTTCGAAAACTTCTCAGCAAAATTGTGTTCAAAATGACGCAATGGATATCGAGTGGTAACAAGAAGTCAAATAACAAGTAATAACAAGATGTGGATAACAATAAGTCAAATAATGGATTCCAGAGCCTGACAGATCAACGAATGCTGTAAAAACATTCGAACCAGAGTCATCCTTAATGTTTGGACTAAACTGGAATGTGGACCCAAACAGTCTCATAGTCTGCCGTGGAACTGAGCCATAAGTTCCCGCAAAAACAACTCAGAAGATAATTGTCCTATTTTTTGTCTCAGAAGTGTTTGACGCGTTTGGGATTTGTTCATCCTTCACGATAAGGATGCGGTTTCTACTTAAATCCTCTGGTCAGCAAAGAGACCAGCTTGTAACAAAGACTTGTCGGCAGAGCAGCTGAAACCATTCAGCAATTGGTGCTCGGATGAGCGAAATAAGAACAATGTCGACAAATCAACATTATTTTGAAAACGGATTTACAAAATTGAGAGTCCACATTTTCACAGACGCGTCAGAAGAAGCAATGGGCATCGTGGCATCTCAGCGAGACGAAGCGGCGCTGAAACTCACCTATGTGATAGGAAAATGCCATTTAAAGATTATCAGACGCACAATGATTCCTAAGTTACAACTTCAAGCCACAGTTTAATGAGTTCGTCCACAGCGCAGCAGAAATTCTGGAATATTTATATAAACCCCGGTGGATATCGGCACTAGAGGAATGTCAGTCGAAGTTCTCAAGGACTCCGTGTGTTTAAATGGGCCGGCATGGCTCCAGACAGATGAAGAAAATTGATTGGAGCAGTGGCTACAACTGAACAAAGATGAAGCTGATCAAGCTAACAGTACTGTAGCCAAATAAACAAAACTAGAGCAACCTATTTGACTGAGACGATACAGAAGCTTCAACCGATTTGGAAACCTCATTGCCTACTGCATGAAATTCAAGACAAAGTGGAAAGGATATCTCAAAGCATATGAAATCCACCAAGCAGAGCAAACTTGGTTTCAATTTATCCAAACCAAAAGCTTCCAAAATATTTCAAAGGCAATAACGAGCAGCAAAAAAAAAATTGAACATCATCAACATTGTCACCCTTCATAAAAAAAGATAGAAAAATTTTACTGTGAGCTCGACTGAAACGTTCGAATCTCCGTTAGAATGCGAATCATCCAGTCGTACAACTCCTGTTGGAAAGAGCGCATCGTGACAATCTGGACGAAGGCCAAGAGTAGCATTGTCCAAAAATAGTTTTTTTATCATTGGACTAAGAAATGCCTTGAGGGATGTGTCAAATTGTTGCACAGAAACGCCAACCCAATCCATTCACCGATTGCAGACTTACCACGAGAGCTCGTTGATGAACATGTTTTACCATTTAGACATAAGGAAGTCAATTACTTCGGGACCATTGAAATCAGTTTTCTAGAACGTTCACTGAAGAAGTGGTATTGTCTTTTCACTTGCCTGACTGCCCGAGCAGTTCACATCGAAGCAGTACTATAATTACACACCGAGTCATGTCCAGCAGCAGTGTCGAGATTCAATTCAAGACGTGGCTACCCAAACACCATCATCGGTGACAACGGAACAAATTTCGTTGGAATTTCCAACCAGCTGAAAACTTTCATGGACGCGTGGGACGAAGCTAAGATTGAGATTTATGTAGCTGTGAAAACGGTCGTTTGGAAATTCAATCCACCTGAAGCTCCACACTTTAGGGGAATCTGAGACAGACTTGTTCAAAGTTGCAAGAAAGTCACCACTGGAATCTGTGACCATTGAAGGGTCACTTACGGGTACTCAACAAAACAATGTGTCTTGTACCTCAAACTCTCAACGCAAGATCCCTGACAGCATTAGGTGACAATCCTGAAGATTTGACAACACTCACGCCAGATGACCTCTTGCTAGGACAAGAGAACACAAGCGCACCGCACCATTCATGCCATCAAGTGATTGATACCATAAGTCCAGAGAATCCTTCAATTTGGCTCAGGCATATGGCGACCTGATCTGGATAAGATGGGACCGTGAACATCTTCTGCAATAGACAGAGATCGAAGTGATCAAAAGCACGAGTGCAAAACCTGAAAAAAGGCGAACTTGTTTTGATGGCAGACGGTTCAATGAAACGATGTAAAAACAATATGATTCGAGTAATGCAAAAATTCAAAGGCGATGATGTCGTACGATCAACGAGAGTCAAAAGGGTACAATTCAAAAGACCGGTAGTGAAATTGGCGCCAGTATTCTATGATGATGTTTCCGAGATCGAAAACAGGGCCGGCGATATTGGCGCCACTATTGAAGAGAAGCATGAGCGATCAGGCCAGCAGAAATGAAATCAAAACTCTAAAGCTTGAAATTTTGTTAATACTCTAAAAAGGTCAAAACAGAAAAGTAGGGACCGAAATTTTGACGCCCCTCGATTTTGTAAAGGAGAAACAATGAGCAACCCGAGGTTAAAGCAAACGATTAGAGTAACTTCTAACCTATCCATGGACCGTACGAACATTATTGCATCATACCCACGATTGTGGCTATTATCAGTTGTATGGTGCAAAAAGCGCAATTTGATATTTTTTCATTTGTAGTTAAATTTTTTATAATGTTAATTCTATGGTCATTCAGGTGTTCATTCGTGGTCAAATGCTCCACGTTTGAGTCATTTAGTCTCAAGTACGTATCAGTCTTGCTTATGTCAATAGTGCAGTAATTGGCCAATTACTATGTAAATTATGACTTAAATCACTTTACTTGGTTAGCAAAGTACAGCTTCTATTGAATCAGGATCACTAAAGTTAAGAAATTAAAGTTTTTCGTGTAACGCATGGCTGTTCGTTTTGCTGAATAAAATGTTGTTCGAATCTAAAGTGAATGTTTTTCAACAAGTTTTTTCACCAACCTTTTTTGTCACTTATAATTTTTTTGTTCGGAAATTGACGAGATCTTTTATAACCCTTTTAAAAAGGCCTCTTAAAAGAACTATACGCTACAAAATATGAACTTTTCCTGGAATAGTTCTGGGTTGATCAGTCATGTTCTTCCAATCAGCTCTATAAACTCATGATAAAAGTGCACGGCACAAAAGAAGACCTCATGATTATTGTCCCACGGGTGTTATTGCCATCGAGAATTTATCAAACTCCGTGGCAAAGCCGATTAGTAGAAAAACTATGAGAGCCATAACTATCGGTTAATGGGAACGCAGAGACAAATCATGTGATCAAAAAATTCAATTAGAATTGATGCGTGACAACAGTGGCAATAGGCACAAATCTTGATCGAACTTTATACTCAGTTATTACAGCCAACTTACATTACATGCAAATATCTTTGATTTACAACTTATATGTGTTTCGCTGGCATGTGATCTTTTCTAGAATTTTATCATGGGAATCAATCAAAGGTCGAAATCAAATGTTCTCAGTTCACATGCATAAAAGGAATAATTCTGGAAAATATTAGTACAAACTGCACCTGAAATTAGCATTGTTTTCTCGACAACAAAGATATAAATCAGCAGGTGAGTATACTTTTTCATATTCAATCAATTAATATTATACATTTAATAGCCCTCCTCTATATTAAGAGATTGAACATAGGAGAACGTAACGGAAAAATGAAATATTTGTTCTCCCCAAAGCTTTTCTTAGAGTGTCTGCCGGCATGCGTTCGGTACGCAAATAGTTCACCTCCAATAGTCTGTTCTCGGCTAAGTTCGGAATGAAGTGCACTTTCAACGCAAAGTGCCCAGTCCTGCCATGGTTCATGGAAATCTTACTAAGAGCAATGCAAGCTTGATTATCTACAAAGGTACAGGTTGCTCAACATTGTTCAATTCCTTCAAAAAGTCTCTTTTTAATTGCCTCTACTACTAAGTTCAGTTCAACTTTAGTTCTGGAGGTTGATACACTCTTTTGTAACTTACTAGCCCAGCTGATTGCTCCTGAACTATTGTCAGGCTTGAAACAATAACCGCTCGTATTTTTTTCACAATAAGTGACCGGCCAAGTCAGTATCCGAAAGGCCTTTGCGATCTAATTGACCACACACTTGCTATAAACTTGTTTTTCAGACTTTGTAACCTTCAAGTAGCGTAGACATGCTTTCGCGGCGTTCCAATGCTTGTCCCCGGTATTTCTGCAAACGAACTCAAAATACTAGCTGTAATTGCAATATCTGATCTGATAGACAACGCTAAAGATTTTAAACATCTACTATTCCACTAATCACAAGACTGCATCTCTAAATTTTCTTTGCTTCCTGTGTCTGGTGAATCAAGTTCTGAAAGCTTTGAACTATTATCTAGATGTGTTTCCAGTGTGCTACATTCACTCATTTTATACTTCTCTATTAGTTTCTCTATATAGGTTTCTTGCCTTTACATTATTTTGTGCTCTGTCGTTTCTATTTTAATGTTTTAGAACCAACTCAGGTCACCGTAGCTACCTATTTTGTAATTCTCACTAATTTGTTTTTGAAGTTTTCACAAAAGTTTTGTCGCGGTCCTAATATAACCATATCATCTACCCAAAGACCATACCCATAGATAATTCCCTCTATATGTCCTTCTCCCTCCTTTTTTTTAAAAAAAAAATCTTGAATAGACGGAACAAAATCCAAACACCCCAGAAAATTTTAACTGTTAAGTACAAATTTAACCAGATTGTTTTAATCCATATAAATTTTTTTAAGCTCACAGACTAATGAATTTCCTTGCTCATTGTATTTTTTAAAATCCTCAGGTTGCTGCATAAAGATCTCTTTATCAATGTCAGCATTAAAATATGCAATTTTAATGTCCATTTGTCAGAGCTCAGAACCATTATGGAGTGCATAGCTTAAAAAAGTCCTGATAGTTGAGAGGCGCGTTGTCGGTGAATAGGTCCGTTGTAATCTCTGACAGGAACTTGGCAACAACCCTTAGCTACCAGTCTTGCTTTATATCTCACCATCTGTCCACTTGGCCCGCAATTCAGAGAAAAATACGAGCAGCTACCAATAGGTTTGGTTTCGTCGCTATCTACAAGTTCCCAGACGTCGTTTTCAACTAATGAGTTATACTCTATTTTCATTAATTCATACCAATTTTTGTCTTTTATTGCTTCTTCTGATGATTAAGGTATCACATTATCGTTCATTAATTCATTTAAGAGTGCTAATGGGTTCAGATCTGCTTCTGGTTTTAACCCTGTTTGCCCTGCACTCAATCAATTATTGTTGAACATTTTTGTGTTCGTTGAAATCTACATTTCTAGACTTTCTAACCCTAATTTTTGCCTTTTTTGTCCTTTACTCCTATAAGATGTGTTTTGCTGTTGTCCGATGATCCCAGGAATATACCGAACTCCGATTTTCGAACTCCGATCTATTTTTCGCGAACTCCAATTGCGAATTCCGAACTCTTTTTGCGAACTCTTTTTGCGATCTCCGATCTATTTTTCCTCGAAATTATTTCTCAATATGAACCTAAGCTGTACAACCAAAAACTTATAGTGATTCTAAATTTGGCTCCATTCCTTGCTTCAAATGCTGTTCTTTTGATCCGCGAATGGTAACAAAAGCTTTTAATGTCAGTTGACATGTTTATTGACTAAGGCCAGTAAATCCTGATTGCTCAAATAGGCATCTTGCCATTGATGTTATTGTTCACAAATTTCATTCATTTTTACCATTTACTTCAGGCATATAAGGTGCTCAAAGCTGTGGTCTTACACTTTGCTTTATACATAATTGCCTCATATCATTCGAATTGAATTCACCCCCTTTATTGCAGACCAATGTTCCTGGCTTTCCTATATCAGCAAAGAATGGTTGGACTTTTTCCATTGCATCATCCCATGTCTTTAAGAAGTACACTTTCTGATACCTGCTAAAGCTGTCTGCGAGGCCGATTGCATATCGCTGACCATCTACAGCTTCTGAGTAAATAGACCCTAATATATCAGTATAGACTATTTCTAAGACATCCTTGGCTCTTGTCCCTGAATTTTTGGAAATGCAAGCTTCCTTGAGTTATCCATTTGACATGTCTCGCAATTTCCTAAGTCCTGTCCACTTATATTAAGTCCTATGGCATGACACTTTATTTTCAAAAGATCTAAATATTATTATGTCCTCGACGTTTGTGTCATAAACTTAGCCGGTGTCCACTGGCTAAATTACAATTTTCTTAACTTGTTGAGTTCACTGTTTTCCAAAGGAAATGATTGCTTGCTCCTCAAAAGGGAAAATTGTTCCGCTTCCAGTTCTTATTTCTAAGTCTTTTCCAATTCGAACCTCATCATCAGCCTCTATAAGTGTTGACACTTAGACCAAATTTTTAGCTTTATCAGGTACAAGTAGTGCATTTGATAATCAAATTTTCCGCAAACAACCTTTGAGTCCTCTGTTCTCATCTCAATTGTCCCCCGTCCTTCCATTGATCTTTTGCAACTATTTGCGTTAATTTTTGTCACAGTATATTCTTTGTCAATCGCAATAAATAAACTTTCATCCTTAATCATATGACTTGTTGCTCCTGAGTCCAACACTAGTTCCCAGGCAGGATTATTACTTGTCGTTTGAATGAATGAGAACACTCTTTAGCCCAGCTTTTGGTTCTTCAACTAAAATCTGAGAACCCGATTGAGTGCTTTGACTAAATTTTCTGCTCTAGCTTACAAAGTTTTTCTCTGGATTCTGCTTCCTACAAATTTTGGGGATGTGACACTGCTCACCACATTTAAAACACTTTATTGTTTGTCCCCTTGTTTGTTCTGTATTTGCCTTCTTAAGTCGACAATACTTAGCCATGTGACCAACATTTTGAGAATTGAAGCATTTTTGTTCTTTTTTGTAGAATGTACTCTCATTTTTTTCAACATTCTTGTTGTCAAAGTTCATAAGGTCCCGCTTAATTTCTTCCAAACTTTTCTCTTCTTAACTAAATTTTACGATTGTGGTGAAGCTCTCGTATTCTTTAGGTAGTCCTTTAATAATTATTGAAATAAACATTTTTTTTGCTCAAGATTTTTTTCACCAGTCGCAGGTTTTATTTCATGTCGTCTGTTCTTGTTATGTAGTCTACTATGCTTTCATTTGAGTTCATCCTAATGCTAGTTGTTTCTGATTTGAGTTTATGTAATAGCGGCATCTCAAAACTTTTTGCAAAGTATATCCCAGGCTTTAGTACTATCACCTTTATGTAGTCTCAGAGACACAACTGGCTTTTGATCGATTGCTTGAACAAGTTCGTACCACAAAGTTCTTTTCCTCTCTTCTACTTCTTCCCTGCTTTATTTACAGTAGGCAAACAATCTTCATGTGTGGCTTCGCCACTTAATACCTTTCCTAATTTCAATAAATGCAGACGAGCTTCAAACTGTTCCGGAAAATATACAAAGTCATCCTCAGGCCCACTAAAAATTATTCTTTCTGACTTTGAACCCATAACAAATTATTTTTTAACTTTTCATTTAAATCCTTGTAGTTTTTTTCTTATACCTAGTTTTAACTCAAACATTAGGAGTTTAGTCTGTGTACCCTGTGTTACTGTGGTTTACTCGAAAGCCTATACTGTTCTATGTAAGAATTTGCTCTTTTGATATAAGATGAGGCAAAAACTTTTTGGACTTAGAGCAAAACCTCTAGCCATTTTTTTAGCGTTTAGGTAAAAGTGTTGCCTGTTGATGGCTTTGTTATTAAACGACGAGTCGTTGTGTCATTGTGTTAGCCTAAAAATGCTTTTTGCACATTGAGAATGCAACAAGATAGCACTATGAGCACTGTGAGGACAGCACAATGAGAAATGGGGGTAAAAAAACAGATAAGTTTAAACTGATAAGTTCTTATGAATACTAAGTAAGCCGGAGAAGCCCTCGTAGAAGTTTCTGTTTAAACTGATAAGTTCTCAAGAATACTAAGTAAGCGGGAGAAGCCCTCGTAGAAATTTCTGCTACACAAACATTTCCCACTCCAACACAAAACAACCCTACAATCTGCCAAAAACAAAGCCACACACACAGCTACACCTACTCAGTGTCCAGAAACAGAGTCACCCAGTCAGCTACACAAGCTCTTCCACACAAACAGATTACACAATCAGCTACAGATGCTCCCACTCCTCAAAGAGAGTCCACCAATCAGCTGCTTAGACTTATTCTCCATCGTATTTAGAGTCCACAGGAGCTTCAGTCCCACTTGCTTTCCTTCTGATATATTTGTATTGTTTTGAATATAATCTCCACATATAAATTCTTGTCTAGATTTAATCACTCTATGTATTTCATTTTATTTTACTCACATCTTAAATAGAACTTGAACGTCCTTTAAAGAACCATATATTCTGTTTTGTTGTTTTGGCCGAGGATTAATTTCTGTGTTCTCGCTCTACCTTTCTCTCGTTCTCTATAACCTAATTCATTATCATTTATCTTTATTTTATTGGGCTTTAGTGATAGTTGTTTTGTTCTATTTTTACATATATCATTGTAATCATATCTATATATCCTTGTAAACAACAAACTATATAGAGATGTAGTAGTGTAGATGAAGTCCTTATAAGGTAGTTTTTGCATCATTGCGTAACCATATGGGTTATTTGCATCTATTTACCAGATTTCTCAGTTAATTTCAATATTTTAACTTATTTATCACCCTTTATACCACATATGGCACCTCTCTCTGCTTCAAAAAAACCATCTAGCATTTGTCATCTTGTAATGTATCTAATGTAACACCACTTGAAATTAATCAACAATCAAAACTATAACCTGGGAGACTTACATAGTGTAGAGGATTGAGACCGAATTCTTTCATACTTAATTTAACATATTCATTCATGCAATAGTGTAATATTTCCACAGAGTTTTGTATACTCTCTATAGTTAAATCTTTACCAGTTTTATAACTGTTGTCTTTATCAAATAAATCTGATTCTTCTTTTGTTGGTAATTTATTGGAGAGCGAGGATTTGAAGTTTTCTATTTTTAGATTACCTATTACCTCATTTATTAGTCTAAACCAAAATTTGATCTAGAGGCATAGCTAAGATGTTATAACTATCTAAGAGTTTAAGACAATCAATGCTAGCAATGCTAAGCACCTTAGACTTACCAGCAGCTAGTGCTATGTTATCTACTCTGCTTTTGTCATAATTCTGTTTGAAGAGTTCACTATATAGTAGGTTCAAATCATAACCGCTACCATTATGGATTATAACGGGAATGAAGTTTTGTTGTTTGTATCTTAGATTACATATTTCAAATGCTGGTCCTCTCTATTTACCAGTTTCATGACAGTGATCTCTTACTTTATTAATACATGTTTCATCACATATATGACAAATGTTATTGAATTCATGATATAATTTATCTTCCTTTTTAAATAACAACTTTTTTGTATTTGATTTTGTTCTCAGTTTATTTTTCTAATAGATCTCTAGCAAATCTTTTGAGACAGTCAAGACCGAAGTAGTATTTGAAGTTTCCAACTTCATCCGTGCTTCGCTACTTATAACCTATTCTTATTGGTATGTGTTCGGCTATTACATACTTGTTATCAATAGGGGTGACGTTGACAACAAATCATTTTATATCGGCAGTTATAATTTTTTTTATTTTCTGACGTTTATGTTCATATATAAAAGTAATTTTCTTCTTTTTAAGACAAACAATTTCCGGTGTCAAAGGGTGGCTACATTCATGTTTGTCGTATTTAATTGGGAATCAAACCAATATGACATCTATCGCAATAATAATATTTAATATTATTTTTGTTTGGTCGATCTAACAAAATTTTTATTGTTTTAATTAGAGCACAGTGTTCGTTAGCCCATTTCCCGAAACTAGTATTCTTACATCCCTCCCGTTTTTATCAATATCATCGATTGACTTAAACCATTCTATTATTGCCTCAACAGAAGGTGTGTATACCCTTTTATTAATATTGTTTGATTTCTGTTTTCTTATTATATAATCAAAGTCATCTTCATTTTGTTGTCCTGATACAATTAAAGTATTTACATATTTACTCAGGCGTGTTGCATGATAACTAGCAGGATGTAGCGAAGCAGTAACAGATAGTTGTAGACAGTTATATTTGGGATTTTGAATATTTAAAAATGATTTCCAATTTGTAAGATGTGGTGGTAAATCTATATAGCTGCCAATATATACTTTAGTTGGTTCAATATATGTTTGAATACTTCTGAATCCAAGAAACTCAAAGATATAGCCATAGTCTTCATATATATATATATATATATATATATATATATATATATATTTCAAAATCTAGCCATCGTTTGAAGTCGCGGTAATCATATATGGCCTCATTAATAATATAGTCCGTGTTGAGGAATTTTTTTGTAATTTTAACTTCTTCTTTGGTTCTCTCTTTATTTTCATACTCGGCTGTGATCTTTTTTTTTGCATTTTTTAACTTTTCTAATTCCGTGAAACGGCTTCGCCGATTGTAACAGTTTTTAATTTCTTCTAATGAGTCATTAAATGCTTCGTCTATATCTTCAATGTAATTCCCACCTTTCTCAATAGTAAAAGATTCTGTCAAGTTCTGACTGGTGTTTATTTCAAAGTCTTCTGTGTTTTCTAGATATATGCGACTTTGACTACATGAGTGAGCAGTCAGAGCTATTTTATTTCTAAATTTTTACTTTATTTTTAAATTTAAAATCTACTTTATTCTAGTGTAGATAATATCATCAGTTTTAGTTTTGGGTTTATCTTTAGTTATTGTTTTAAAAATATCTTTACTAATCTTTACTACTATCTTTAGTTTCAGTTTTAGTTTAGTAGTAGAATTGACATAGATAAAGTCTCCGTCTGAATCATACATTCTCTCTATAGTTTTAGCTGGAAACTCAGTTTTAGCTGAAGATTAAATTTTAGTTGAAGATTCAGTTTTAGATGTAGTACCGGTCAAATGTTCATCCTCATCGAAATCGAACATTTTCTCTAATAGTTTTTTTGTTTGGGTTCATATGAGTGGTGTTTTTATAACCCTTTCTTTGTTTCCAAGAACAAATTAAAGATATCACAGAAGTTTGCACTTGGTACATTATTGTTTGTTGTGTGAGACATTTTGTATTTCATTGGGAAAAATTATAGTTTTTCGAAAATGAAAACTGAAAAGTAAAATGTGTAAATATAGACCTTGGAGAGAATGTTGTATTGATTGTAAAGAATTAGAATATTGTTGTTTTATATTCAAAGATATGGTCAAAGTAAAAAATAATATTGGGCACTCAATAGATCATCATGATGATCCGAGTTTACATTTAACTTGTAGTATTTTTGGGTTATTAAGAATGATTTTTTATTTAGATTCAGGAATGCAAAATATTGACTAAGTGTTTATCTTCTTAGATATAGATTTGGCCATACCAGTGATAGATTCAAAGAGCAGGTTTTTTTTAAATATTTTTATTATTTGTTAATATTTGAGCTATTTTACAAGAGTCAAGCTGTTATGTTTATTTTTTTTCAATTTAATTTGACAAATTGGTTTTACGTGCATTTTACACGGTCTCATTAGCTAAACTATACCTTTGGTCATGCTTCACCACATCTGGGTTAATTACCAGGTTAAGTCGATACTGGTGTATTGCACTAGGTGGAACAAGAATTGATAGTTTTTAGGTGTAAAAGAAGTGAAAATGTAGGAGTGGATAAAACAGGGAAACCAGTTAGACACACTGCTTGTCCCATTTCACTATAATGTACGCTTGCGGAAAGCGTATGGGGAATTGCTGAAGTTGTGTGGATGGCTGGTTTCCTTGTTTTATCCACTACTTATCTAATTGATCCCACCTCATATAAACTATTTTTGAGACTTTTTACCCTTAAAGTAGCTTAGACATGCTCACTTAATATTATGTAAAACTAAGTTAATATTATACATTTAACAACAACAAACTTATTGTAATGTTTAAGTTCAACTGTCGTTGCGATGACAACAGTTGCATAACTAAGCGGTGGAATAACACGTCTACAACTTGCAATTAACATTACAAAACCTTCTTTATAATTAATTTGCTTGATACTGAATTTTACCGCGCGATCGACAAGTGAGTCACAGTGATTAGAGTACGACTTCATCACACTATTGCATTGCCACTGTTTTTATAATAAAAGTGTGGTAAACCTGTAGACCTGATTAGTAAGTAGATTTCGTAGTGTTTATTCGGCGTTAACGTTTTATGTCAGCGGTAACTTATGCAATTGTTTGCAATGGGAACGCGAGTTGAATAAAGTACCCTTAGAAAAAATTATAGCAGTTGAAATACTGAATGTACGCCTCCAGCCAATCAGAGGCTGAGAAGACACTTTTCTCTTTTATAGCGCTATTATAGCGCTAATATTATTGTACACAGTCAGGCTGTCAGATAGTTACACGACGTGTGTACATTTGACTCCGGTGCCTTATTGTACTATCACCGTATCAATAGAAGTTTACCTTCTTGTTTTAAAGAGTTGGTTAGTCTGAGAGAATTAGGTAAAGCGGTCAGAAGTAAGTAGCCCTAACTCTCTATACCCTAAAGTTGTAAAAGGAGCTCACATCGGGTCTGCCTTTACTGGTGCGACCAATGAGTTTACAAACTCTAACCGTAGAAAAAACTCATATAAAACACAATTTTTTCTCTTAAAGAAAAACGTAGAGATAGCTTTTGACAACTTTATAAAAATTTATACACTTAAATTTTAAAAAAAATGGACACAGTCCTACCAAAATAAATGAATACAAGAAAATCTACGGATAAAACACGAGCAATATCCAAATTTAGCCAACGCAATTGCCAAACATCTCAATCGCTCGCACATTCCGATGAAACCCAATAGTATATTCTCAGACAACAGAACAAACGTCTAACAACCGATATAAAATCCTTTGAAATCACGAAAATTTGGAATGCGGACAAATTAAACTAACTATAAAACACAGCACTTCAACAAAAAATCACTGTTTTTGTATTGAGCAACAGCCTCTTTAACCTCAGCTAAAAAAGGTGTCAATTTTCTCGAACAGCTTTTCTTTCAATGTAACGGCTGCTTTCTTATTAATGACATGGAAAATTTGATACCGCCAGTTCGCTAATAGCGGGTTTCAGGCTGTCGGGATACTAAGTTGTGCAGTTCGTTTTGTACCCTCAAATGTGCTATACTGTAATTTTATGTCGCATTAAACGTTGTTTTGGTAGTCCAAATAACTAATTGTTCAGCTTTGCTGAAAAAAAATTCGATTGCTGGAACTACTCGGTAATTTCCAATCAACTAATCAAGTAATTTTTCTGAGTTTTGATTAATAACTCTATAATTCAAGTTGGGGCTATTCAAAACCAAAAATTTCTTTCCCTATAGGTTGCTCACAGTTTATATTTCATAGGAAGGGGTACATTCGGTTTCAGAATAGAACATAATTCAGAGTTTTTCTGAGTTTTGATTAATAACTCTTTAATTCAAGTTGGGGCTATTCAAAACCAAAAATTTCTTTCCCTATAGGTTGCTCACAGTTTATATTTCATAGGAAGGGGTACATTCGGTTTCAGAATAGAACATAATTCACAGAGGAGAACCCGTCTTTTTCAAGAAGCGGGATTGAATTATTGGTCGAAAAGTAGTTCCTTCGTTAGTCACCGGGGCCAAAACCGTAGAGACAACGTAGCATCTAGCTTTTTGGTTTGGAAAACTCAAGCCTGTGAACTGTTAATCTATCTTTCACCACCTATTATAGTCTACGAACTTATACTATATCGTTCGTCTGGTCATGGAAAAGGATACTTTTGTCACCCTAAAATTAGCTATCAGAGGTTCATTAATTTGCTTTCTCTCAGGTTACTTAAACTTTCAAGACTAAATCGATAGTTAGATAAATTACAAGTTTCACGTTAGCAAGACACAGTATTTTACTGCTCAAGTGAGAAGGCAACAATCAGCAAAATTTACCAGTTTAACCTTTTAAAATTTTAAGTTTTCCACTCCCAATTCGAGACTCTAATTTTCAGATTTACCGACTCTGATTTAAAACGGTTAGGCAAACTGTATTTTGTTGTGAGAACATTTTTTTGTGTTATTTCAAAGCCAACTTGACTTCAACTAATACCTCTGGTGTTCTGCTCAATCTAGAGCTTCCCATTTTAGATTTTAGTTGTTTGAACTTCTTTGTTCGTACCTCTGCGCAATTGAAGTCTATCATCAGTAACGTCCATTGTAGCCCCAGCACTGAAGATCTCTCCGTATTGGGTTCAACTTCGACTTGCTTAGTGTTGCGGATCAACTGCAAGTCCTCTGATATTGATTTGGTAACTGAATTGTTGTTGCTTATCCAATTCTTGAGTTGAAGTCCATATTTTGAGGGAAAAAATTGTGGCTGATTAAAGAATTCAATGGCTTCTTCAGGGTTTTTTACCAATTTGATGAAATCGTCAAGGTAAGAGGTGGTTTTGTACTGCCTTTGCAGCTGTTGGATACATTTCTTCATTGTCGACACCCACTTGCTTGACAGCATAGTTTATACAAGTTGAAGAACTCCTAGCTCCAAATACATGACTCTGATATTCGTATATGTGAAAAGGTTCTTTGTTTCTTGGACGCCATAAGAACTTCAAGCAACTTTTATCCTGTTTGGAAACTTGCGTTTGTAGAAAGTTGGATTCGATGTCAGCTGTCAGGGCTATAGGTCCGTCACGGAATCTAAAATCTGATCCAACCGACACGTGTAGCAGATCAGCTCCTACTAGTAGTTTGTCATTTAGGCATACTTCTTTGTATTTTGATGCAGCATTGGAAACTCGATTTGGCAAATACTTTTCTTTTCCGAAGGTGTTTTTCACTTTGGAGGCGTCCAATATCTTTAAGAATCTTTTTTCTACATCTGTATCGATTGACTGTTGATAAAATTTTTTTATTTTTGGTACCCTTTGGAAACTTCGCTTCAGTGAGTAAAGTTGACTCAAGGCTGAGTTGTGGTTGTTCGGTAGGTTTGGCTCTGGTGCACTTCACAGCATTTCCACTTCGTACGGCTCAAATTTAAACTTCGTCGTGTCCTCTAGCATCTTTTGTGCCTGTAGTTCCTTCTTTGACTGACTGACGACGTTGATTTTGGAAGCATGGGTTTCAATGTCCCACCAGGTTTGGATATTCTCAGCCACTTTTACATCTTCTATGAAGGCGAAATGACAAACAATTTTTCTTCTTTGGCCCTGGTCCACTGACTACCCATCCTAGCTTTGTTAGAACGGCGGAAAAATCACTTCGTGTTTCCATCCTGCAGTCCAATGGGCGTTTTAGCTCATAAGCATCTTGACCGAGTATGATGCCAACTCCCATCAAGTTGAAGCTTTTGTTGGGTACAACACTCAGGTGACTGAAGCTTTGCTTCATTCCGTTGTAGTTGTAGTTTGTACTTCCCAAGGAGATTGACGGGTGTGCAAACGCTTCGATTGAATGCATCGTTGATTGTAGCCCCATTATTTGGAGAGGAACCCTTTCTGTCTTCTAATTTTTCCGTCCGTGTATGACAGCTATGTTAAGCGTAGCATCGGTACCTTTGGCTCACAACTTCTCGTTAACGCTCTGGTCGATGAATGATATTGTTGATCCACTATCGAGGAAAGCATATGTGTTGCTGCCACTCTGAATCGCGACTAGAACTATTTGAAGAAAACCCGTAATTTCATTAATTTGATTGGTTTTTGCTGCGGTTACGTTGACTGCGTGATTGTACTGGTCCATTGGGTTTTATGAGTGTTGTAATCGGTTGTGCTTTTTGGTTCATTCGCATATACCACAAGGGTTGGCTTTACAATCTTTAATTGGATGTCAATTTCAAAGACATCCGTTTAAGGAGCGTTGGTTTCTCACAGCTGCATAACGATCAATAACATGTTCTTATAAAAGGGAAATTTTTGTGTGTTCCATCGGCTATTGAGCAGTGATTGTTATTGGTTGGCTGCGCTTCTTTTACGTTTGAACTCGCACTAAAATTCGAGGTTTTAGAGGACTGCGTAGTTTTGTTCGTCTTTCATCGATGAACCTCCTCACGTTCCCTGGGGACTGTGACATGCCTTCTTAAACCAATACCATTCTTGATAACCATTTCTATAGGAGACAGAGATCTGGTCAGTCCTCATTGGTTTCATCTACATAGAACCAACATTTCTTTTTCAGTTTAGGTGGCAACTTTTCAACCGCGATTTGCATTGTTGCACTAGATCGCAAGTCGCCTTCATATTTGTAGTGCTTCAGAACACTGACTACGTTACTGATTGTTGTTGAAAAACTGACTAAAACTTTTGAATCATGCATTCGGATTGCCTGTTGATTTCGCAAAGTTTTGAAATGTGCCTCAACGTAAGGTCGGCCAAACCTCAGTTCCAAAAAAGCCCAAGCTTCACCACATAGATCTCCGGTGTAGCCCCCACTGGCTATAGCCGCTCCTGCTTTGACAGTCAGCAATGTTTTCAAGTGATTCATTTTCTCTGAGTTAGGTATAGCGCGGTTATGAACTGTTGGTTGTTCGACCATTTCAGCCACTCGAATGGATTTCCGTCAAAAGAATTTAACTTCAATTTTGGCAGCTGAATAATACTGATCGGTACATCCGGCTCAGACCGGTCGGAAAGCTCGCCGCTATGAGATTTGTATTTAAGTAAGCTTTTTCCGTCAAAACTGACACGATAGTTGTCGTGCTCACTTTTTGCCTAATCAAAACAACTGTCTTTAAAGTTTGCAATCTTATCTGATTTACCAAGCCAGGCGAAGTCTTCCTTACTCCTTGGAATTTTGAAATTGAAAGGCGACCGGCTTCTTATACTAAGCGCGGAATAAAACATCAGAACAAAAGTATTTTGCATCAAGTGCCTCCTTTTCGTACTTCAGTTTCAGAGTCAATTCTTCTTCCAAACGGTGCAAATACATATCAAGGTGCTTTTGCTTCATTTTGTATTCAATGTTCTTCCAACGCATTTCGGAGTTAAATTCCATGTCTAGAGCTGCTAGCTTCTCTGCTTTCTTTGTCTTTTTATCGGAAGAGGCTTTGGACTTGTTGTACGGCTTTTATTTTTGTTGATTCTTAACTGAGCTTTGGGAAGTTTCTCCAATAGATCTTGAAACTTTATCATTTGTCTCTGGGGCCTTGCTTGGGAGAGGGGTCTGGTTCTGCGTATTCTCCATGCTTGTCTGACTGTGGATATTTGGCAACCAATCAGCTTCTAGGTTGACAAAAGGTTCGCGTTGTCGCAGTTTAAGTTTTTGTTAGGATTCCAAATGGTTAGAGATATCACTTATCGTGTCAAGCCTCTAGGCTAATATCAGATTGCAAAATTTGATTTAATACTGTTCTAACTTTGCTAGGCCGATCCTTATTGTTGATCAGTTCGTACCCTTTTTTCTTCATCCGCTCAATCTGTTTTAAAAGTGGGTTATTTGTGTCTCGAGGTTGCTGTGAATACGTGACCGAGTCACAATTTCTTTAATCTGACGCTGCAGTTTGATATTTCTCTCTCCCGTGGTTTTGTTTTTGGCAAAGTTGGCACCTCTGCGTCGTTCAACTGTGCAACTCGAATTTCCTCGTTGGCTTTTTGTTTTGTTCGAGATAAGGCGGCGGCTTTTGTTCTACTGTCCGGTTCGGTGGACCAAAAGTAACGGCTGCTTTCCTATTAGTGACAAGGAAAGTTTCTTACCGCCCAGTTTGCTATTAGCGGTTTACAAGCTGTCGGGATACTAAGTTGTGCAATTCGCGTTTGTAAATTTATATCCCCTATACTGCAAATTACCGTCGTATTAAACGTTGATTTGTTATTCCAAATAACTCATCGTTTAGCTTTGCTGTATAATAAAGTCGATTGCTGGAACTCCTCGGTAACTTCTAATCAACTAATCAAGAGTTTTGGTTAACAAATCTATAATACAAGTTGGGGCTATTCAAAACTTTCTTTCCCCATAGGTTGCTCGCAGTTTTTGGTTTATACGAATCTAAGGGTTACATTCGGTTTCAGAATAAAACACAATTCACAGAGGAGAACCTGTTTTTTGCCAGAAGCGGAATTGAGTTATTGGTCAAAACAGAGTCCTTCTTTAGTCATTGGGGCCGAAGCCATAAAGACGACGTAGCATCTAGGTTTTTGTTTTGAAAACTTCAAGTCTGTGAACTGTAAATATATCTTTCACCACCTATTACTTTCAACGAAACTATATTAAGTCGTTCGTCTGGTCATAGAAAAAAATTTATTCATTCTAATGTTTAGTTATCAGAGGTTCATTGATTTCTTTTCTCTCAAGTTACTTAAACTTTCAAGACCAAATCGATGGTTAGATAGATTACAAGTTTCACTTGAGCAAGACACAGTATTTTACTGCTCAAGTGAGAATGCGACAATCCGCAAGGTTTATCGATTTAACATTCAAACATTTAAGTTTTCCGCTTTTCTTTCGAGAATCTAATTTTCGGATTTATCAACTCTGATTTAAAACGGTTAGACAGACTGTATTTTGTTGTGAGAAAAGTTTTCTTATATATTTCAAAGCCAATTTGACTTCAACTAAAACTTGTGGTGTTCTGCTCAACCCTGAGCTCCCGTTTTCCTTAGTTTTCCACAAAAACTAAACCCAGTGTCTATGACCAAAAGAAAGCTCAGGCATAATTGTCTGATTTGTCACAGCAATCTGCGACACACGCGCTTATTTTTATTAAGCTTTGAATTGTGTGGAATCAGACCTAAGCGGAATTTCACGAGGATTAAATCTTTCACTTCACTTTCGTATAAGTGGCAGCAGCTGTGATTTTTAAAGAAAAGTCAAGCTAACACTTCGTTGTTTTTAGGTGTAAACCGTGATTTTCTTTTATAGCAGTTTTAGATGCCTTATTTTTAAACGATTTTAATCCGGTCTGCCTGTTTTTAGTTTCCTGCTAAGCTCACGTTTGGGGGCTTCTCTGACACGGTTACAGTTGTATTTTATTTAGAAAAGAAATATGTCAACAATTATTTGTTTTAAAAAATTAAATATTTGAGCAAACTATTGATGCTCGGTCTCCACATTCATATCTCATAGAAATTTACAGTACACAACTCACAAAAGGTTCAGTTTTTTTATTTTGGACCCTATCAAAGATATACATACCTTTAATATTTATGACACTTTATTCCACACGCTATCAGATACATTATTTGCAATCTTAAGAGTATACGCAGAAATTCGCACAAATAACCGTAGACGCGGACTTAGCAAATCACCTTTTGAGTTTCTAAAACCACTAGCATCAACATTAAACACTGCCGCCGCACAGTTAAGAGCAGAAAGCGTACACAAAATATTTAGACAAGAAATAGCATCTGAGATTATCAAACATTTCAAAATTGACCACTCTCAAATCACATTGCAGAATCCGAACGCCAAAAACCAACCATATACATGTACAAATAATACAGAGATGAGCGCAAAAGCTTCTTTGGAGCGCCAGAACAGCTAGTAAACTTTGTTGGGCATTTCAACTCACAAAAAAATCAACAAACAACAAACGTTCCGACGCCGTATTATTTACAAGCAACGTCAACACAAACACCTTCACCAGTTGTCAGGAGAAATTCACAAACGATGTTCCCTTATTTAGGAGAACCAGCACATATGCAAAAATTCATTCGACCGCTTGATGGTATTGACCCAACATACACTACGGAAGATTTTCTCAATGCTATCACAGCAAATATGGTTATGACAGCAGGACCAGGACAAGTTGATTAACCCTATCAGGAGGCATGAATTCTTAAACAAATTGGCGTGATACGAACAGCCTCAAAAGGCCCTAATTCACATTTACCACTAGAGATTAAAAGGAATTGGCAAGTTTTTCGTCGAGAATTCCAAAATACATTTGATAAACAACCATTGCAGACACAACCAAAATTACTTTTGTAAAACATCACACGTGCTTCAGGAGAGCAATTTAGAATATTAACAATTCGAATTGAACAAATGGCTAGAAAAGAATATGTTAATAATGCACCAGAGGTGCGACATGCACAAATGAATGATACATTGGTTGAATCATTAGACACACAACTAGCACGAATCGCTCTGAAAAAGACAGCTAGCATCGTTTGCAAATTTAGTAGGGAAGATACACCATGAAGATATCACAAGAAATAGATAATCTCACAGTAGATAATATCCGAAATACGGAACAAGACATAGCTTATGGGATCAACGTAGTACGACACAAGTACTCAAGTGACCCAAATTTTAAGCGAAAACCCCACTTCTTAACATTTTCTTAAAGTTGTTCATAATCAGGACACAGTATATGCTCGATAAACCTAAGTTCCAAAAACAAACATTTAATCAAGCAACGATGTTAAATCAAAATCTCTCTAAATAAACAGTTAACATAAAACAAATTGTCTGGTAAACCTTTACCGTTCAATTATCGCTCCAGGAGCAACAGTAGGGATAAACGAGGCACTTCTCGCCACAGACGCCCTAATAGAACTTCTAACCTAAACTATGTAATACCATACTATGGAATTTTTAACTTTAAACCACCAAGCAGATTGGGTTCCCCATACCTGAAGACAAAAGATTTTATACAAGAAACCAAATTATAATAGTAATTACACTTCTATCTCATGAACGCAATCGAATCTGCAAATTATAGCAGAGATGTAAATCGTTCTAGACGTCGGTTCCTAAGGGATTGCCCTAAAAATGAACAAAATTGCATACACTCACTTTTGGACCAAGAAAAAACAAACGAGACCACTTCTCACACTTAAAATACTCAACCTCAAAATGTTTCCGAGGAACAATTACCTCCGCAACAGTTGAACTATTTATTGTTAGGTTTAAAACAAGATAGACAGGATGAGTACTTTAATTGCCAAGAAAGATGTAATACTTTCACTGAAGAATACATTTTCTTGACCTCATTTAAAAGCAAAATTTGGGTATTCTCCCTCACTTTATATACACGTGAGTCAGCTGAACATACTGGAACAACATCCCCACCACACATAGAAATGGATTTTCTAATCGATTCCGGTGCCACATTAAAAGTACTTAAAATGATTGTTGGAAAGTAATTAAAGCATAGAGCAGTAAAACTTGATTTATTACCAGACGTCACGGAACACCGAAAGCACTGAAATACATTTCTCAGATTAATTTTTTATATATGGAACACAAAATTCATTATTCCAGGAACTTGAGTCTCAGAAAAACATGTAGAATCTATAAAAATTTCATATCATACACTGGAGATAAGAAATAATTATAAAACACAATCACCACCATATTGTCACCATTATTTGTATATATTGGAGACCACTCCTTAAACGTTCACTCTTTTGGACACCGCATACTAAGTTATTCTGCATACGAATGCAAGAAACGCTAGTCAAACGGAAAAACAGCCATTGAAATCATTTGATGAACATTAATAGTTACAATTATGCACAATGAACATTAATGATTTAGAGTATTTTTTTTGATTTTTCAGACCAAATCTGATCCAGAATCCTCTAAATCATGACATACACTAAATAAAGAATTTATTGGATATGCACAACAAGATATTTCACTAACTGATAGCCAAAGTATCGTATTAAACAAGTCTCAGAAATTGTGGATGTTTATATTGCAAACTATTTAACGCACGGTTTATATGAAACACTTAAAAATTATACTGCTTCAAATTAAGAAAACAGCTAGAGCGAGTTTACAAAGCACAACAAAAAACCTTTCAAATACCATATAAAACATCCCTGATCACAAAAACAGAGAAAACTTCTCTTTAAATGTTTAGTTTAGTTTAGAACATACAAAACAATACCAGGGGGAATTTGAAAAAGTAGCTCAACTGCTAATTCACTATAAAAGGTTCTAAGCCTCTTCTAAATTTGATGTAGAAAAAATTAAAGTGGAATTAAATCTACCTGTGGAAAGTACATCATTCTTTAAAAAAGATGCCAAACGTATTGCTTTACAATTGCAAAAGAAAGTACAACAGCTACTTACAGATTTTGATAAAATCGCTCCTGTGAACACCGATTCAATCACTACGGGAAACACATTCATTAACACCGTAATAAAACCTTAAAAGGAGAATCTTTAAAAATTGATTAAGAGTCTCGTCAATTGAACAAATCGATTGACGAAACAAAGTGTACCTGTCCAATAAAGCCTATACAAATTATATTAACACACATTAAAGGACCG
>NW_027451898.1:2500-21099 GCF_964194025.1 Convolutriloba macropyga
TTCTGAAGCGTGCCAGGTCTTGAAACTATCATTATATGACCCTCGATGGCGGAAGGAATTTCAGGCGAGCCAGCAAATGCAGTTGGAAATAGATCAAAAAGAGACCCTGAGGGTTGATAATGTGGACACAGAATGCGTCATTTTGAAGCATTGAACACCAGCTGCAATGGCAGTTGAATACGAGTCGTTGAGAGAGCTCTATTTGTCGTTTTCCGACCAGAGCGAGAGACGTGGTTGCAACGTCAGAGAGGGGTGCGAGGTAGAGACACAATGCAACTGTAACTCCGACTTCAAACAACGTGTCTCAGAAGCCGGGGAATTTGGTTAGAAAAATGTTTCCACTGCTTTAGAGTAGTCAGATTAGGTATGATGGATTGCTGAGTGTAGTAAAGTTGGAGAAAAATTATTTGATTAAATGCATTTTTGGCTCTGAGAGCTTGCAAAACTTTTGTCCATAGAGTTTTTTTTAAAACTTTTAGGGTAATTTTATTAGAAGCTGTCAAAGTAATGGCTGTTTAGAAAGGCAGTAACCATGCCAAAATTGAAGAAATTCTGAAGTAGGACAAACAATTAACCTCTGATTTGATGCAGAGTAACCAGAAGGTTGTTGCTGATTGCAACAAGAAAATGGAGCGACAGCTGCAGCGTTTGCAAAACGATTGTGAGTAATTTCGAATCCTTATAATAATCTTGTTATAAATTAGATTTAGGAAAGTTCATCATATATTGTAGCCTCAGTCTCAAGACCTACCGAGTATGTTACTTGATTGAAAATAGATGAGGTTGTCAATTTGTTATATAGACTTGCACAGAGAAATGATTCGGGATGAGGCATGGAATGATCAGACAGAAGACCTTCCGAGATTTTACAGCGACATTTTTCTGGAGAGTTTACCAAAGGCTGAGAGACCTGAGCAGTATGGTAAAATATTGCGAGTGGCACTGTGGGGTCAAAAGGGCCTGCAGAGAGAAATTATTTCACCCACGCTAGACAGTGAAGTGAGAAAGCCTGCATCGCTAAAGAAAACAAAAATTTTCAAAGGTTGGGTTTGTCTTAAAATCTTGATTTTAAAGAGATAATACTGGGGCTGATCTTTTTAAAAAAAATTGGTTGAACAATGAACTGTTCACATTAGCAATTTTTTGCTCTTAATAAGTAGTTACCGCAAACCTCACTAATTTTTTAAGGCCTGAAGAAAAACTTTCCCCCTCGTATTTGGCCAGATGCATACTCAGAAGCCCGGAAATCAGCAAACAGATCAGGCATGGACTCGCTGAGATATAAAAAGAGAAAAAGCGATCCATCTTGGTGCGATCAACAGAAAAAGAAGGCAGCTAAAAAGTTGAAGAAAAATCGAGGCGCGATTGACAAAGTATTACCAAATACTGAAGACATCAACAGGGAGAGTCAGGATGAGGAAAGTGGTGATGACCATGAAGGATCTCCAACTGCGTTGAATGAGTAACGAGCTTTCTTTCAAATTCGTTTGGAAGATTTGTTTGAAAGATTTTAGATTTAGAATACTGAATTCCTTTTGAAATGTGATTTATTTGCAGTGACAGTTGTTTTCTGAGAAAAATTTTCTTTGTCAAGATTTGTTTAACTCAGTTTTCTTTACAAGGTGCTCTATTTCCATTTTCAGTTACTTTCAGTTTATTACAATTACAAGGTTTTTTTAAGTCTAGATTTTCAGTACTTAGTTTTTATGAAAATATGCCACGTTTTGAGTGAAATTTTTTCTCAGTTCTTTGGAAGAGCTTTAAAGAAAAATTCATTAGGCAGAATTGTTAAAGCTTGCTATTATTTCATAAAACTTAATTTCAATCTCGTAATTTAGCTGAGTTTATTCAGATTGTTGAAAATGAAATGATCTTGTCATGATCGAGCGAAAAAAAAAGCTTCAGTACGGATTCTGACGCTGAAAAGGAAAACGCGGTTAAAGCTCACATCGTGTCGAATAATATGGCGTGGCTGTTTGTAGAAAAATAACTTATGCTTTTGAGTTTAACTAGCAGAAACTGGCCCTCAAAAATCAAGGCATCGCAAAAATTAAGCATGATTGAGGGAGAGAGCTACAATATAAAGATAAGGGATGACGAGTATTCCTGTCGCTTGCTGACAAAAGGTCATCTGAAGAAAATGGAACAGGAAGTGGCAAATTACAAAAGGGAGATTGAAGAAGGAAAATGGCCATCGGAATTGAGAACGAAAAAGCTTACATCATCGAAAACTCAAATGGTTGAAGTTGACTTCACGAGTTCTTTTCGACCTCCAATGATGACGAGCGCGCAGTTAACTCTCCGAAAAGACAGTGGACAGACTTCAAAAAAATCGAAGTCGAGTGCAAGTCTGCAAACAGCTGTCATACAAAGCAACATTTGTGACCAGGTAATGTTTTCAATGGAGAAAAACTGAAACGTTTTAGGCCACAAAAAACTTCAAAAATTTGCAAGGTGTACTGGCTAACTATCCTAATTCAATTAAGGAATAGTCCGATCTGATGACTCTTTGCCTGTAGGAACAGCAAGTAGTTGCTTCGTCTCAGCCCTGCCATTCTGCCGCTCTCCCTGGTAACAGTTCAGGCAGTATTGCAGAAGACGACAATAACTTTGGACCAAATTGTCTGCTCCTCGCAGAATTTCTAGATCAGCATGCTCTAGAAATGAATGAGCTGAGAAACGCCTTCGAAGAACAGAAAAATTGAGATGAGTTGAGACGGACAAATCTGTGCTCCCGAATTGAGCAGAAGGTAAGTTTAGTCTAAGAAAGTTAACTCAATGCAAAGGAATGTATTATTTCACTTCACCATATCTAGTAGATATATCGTGCTTTGACAATAGATCTTGCATTAAACTAGGTAACATCTTTTTTTCTTCAGACAACCGAACTGAAAGAACTGCGTTTGCGGGACGTACACGGCTTCCGGAATGGAGACGAACATCCTTCGCAAGCCAGAGGTCCTGAAGTTGTTCTGGATGAAGGCGATGACTTAATGTCCATTTACGCGTGAACCAATGTTGAGATACTCGCCAGGGCGCTGTTCGATAAGTTGTTTGCAGAAAGTGATCGTGGGAAATTCATCCTTGCACTCAGACAAAAAGAAGCTGACGTTCGAACAGAAGCTCCGGAAAACCTTCTTGAAAATTTTCACAGTAAAAATTTCTGTAATTAATTAGGCCTTGCAGACAACTTTTTATTCCTTTTTAAGGATTTCCCCTAAACGTTCATTATAAGTTGCTAAATTTTGAAATTAAAAAAAAAAAACCACATGACGATTTGAAAATTTTCGAAAAAGCATGATTAATAAAGCTCATTCAGCAGTTTTTTTCGTTCAGAAGTGGTGAGGCAGAAGTATCCTGACACCCGAAAGCTAGCGTGCGAAGAAGCAAGGAAAACTGCGAATCAGTATGGCAAAGACTGACGTAAAAAGAATTCCAGCGCAAACAACTAAACATTTCTTTTTGATTTCTTCGCTTCATTGATTAATTGCAGAAACTAAACAGAAATTGCAGATTTAACTTAGAAGTTTACCTTTAGAGTTCATTTCGTTCCATTTCGATAAGATAAACTGATTAATTCTCGGTCTCAGCATTTACTTGCGGTTGTTTATAAACTATTTTAAGTTAATTTATAGCTAATGCAGTAAATTTAAAACTGATTTTGAGATTTGCAAAATTTGTTTTTTTTTTGCATAATTGCCGAATTAGAAATTTACCCTAGCAGTTTATTTTATCCATGTTCATTTAGCTCGTCTTAATCTTTCCTAAAAAAGTTTTTCGCTGACAAAAATAAATTAGACTTGGTAAGGCACATTTGGTGAGGCAATGTTTGATTAATGAGACGTTTTTATTTTTTTATCTGACTCAATTTTGAGCTTAAGTTTTTTTAAAGCGACTCGTTTTCATATCCTGTCCAAGCCTCTCTAGTGTGATGATAAGTTGCGAAGAGTTAGTGACTGCGGATGGTCAAGTTGTTCGTCAGCTGCATCAAAATTTCAATATATCTCCCGAGTCAATGCTGCCTTTAAATAGTTTCGATGAGTTTGAAAAGCGTCTTCAGTATGACAAAAATCCGGCGAAAATCTATGTTAATATAAAAAAGAGCTATATCAGCAGTGTATTGCAGCCGGTTTCATGACCCTACTAGACAAATTTGTTGGCTTCGGGTTATTTAATCACACATGGAGAACTCCGAAGCCATCAATCGAATCCCATAGATCTTTTCCCGTGGGTCTGTTCAAAAACGTCCCTTGCGAGCTTCAAAATGAAATGTCGGGTCTCTCGTTTATGCGTGTTGAGTTGGACACCGATGAGTTAGTCTTGCTTGGCTCAATTTGTTTCGCCAATCACTCATTCGCGCCGAATACTATTTTCTTCCTCGGTTACACCAGCCCCCTGCTTCAGTATTATAAATGCGTTTTTCTTAAAGTAATTAGCTCGATACAGCCCTTTGAAGAAATCATTGTAAGTTATGGTTCAAACTTTTTCAAAGACGGTTGACTGAAGTGTAGATGTCTACATAAAGATAAAGATATTGTGTCCCCGAAAAATCCTCTGGAGTCTTTTACGCCCCCACTTGCAAGCCGTTTTTGCAAAATGCACCGAGTTACAGGCAACACCAATTGATTTGTTTTGAATTCAACTCAAAACGATAGTTTTCAGACACAATATTCAGCAAGTAAATGAAGTGTTGGAACCCCTAACCAGTTGGAAGTGGAGAGAAAAAGAGGAATTTTAACTCAGAGAACTATTAAAATGAAAACACGATTAGTCGAGCAAGCGAGTCGACAAATACGGCATTTTTGCATCAGGTAGATTCCAGCTAGTCCTCAGAGTTGGAAAGTCTGCTTGATGAAGCTGAAAAGAATACCACAAATCATGCAACTCCAGATACCGATGAAAATGAGCATAAAGATGCTTCGTGTGAAGATGCATCTTGTAAAATGCATCTTCAGTTTCTAAATTCTAAATCGGAGTCCGACGAAGACTCAAGCAAAGAGTGTGAAATCGAGGAAGTCGAGGAAGACCAGTTTGTGTTCTCGCAAGGCTCCTTGAGTTGTAACCCGAATGTTACTGCTCATAGCATCTTTATATATATACATATAAACATATATATATATATATATATATATATATATATATATAAACATGTATATACGTACATATATATATATATATATATATATATATATATATATATATATATTGGTTGGTCAACAATTGATTTTGCCTCGTCCATTTATTTGTGCTCGATTTTGTATAATTGTTTTTTCGTGTTTTTGTGTGTTTGGGTTATTTTGGTGTTCTTATTATCGTTATTATCGTGTAATTTTAGAGGGGATTGTTCATTTGCGTGTATGTCTGTGTTGTTTCTTAAATGTGTATGTCTTTGTGTTTCATTTTTGTCAGTGTTTTTTGTTCGTGTTTGTCTGTTTGTATGTTTGTGTGTTTCTGGAGTATGTTTGGTTGCTTGTTTTTGATTTTGTTTTGGTGTGTGTTTGAGTGTAAAATTTATATGTTGAGGTGTCTCTGTATTTGTGTATGTTTGTATTTGCTTGTTTTTATTTGTGTTTTGGCATTCTTAGGTTTGTACATGGTTTTTGGGTTCTTTTGTTTGTATTTTTTTTGTGTTTCTTTGCGTATAAGTGTTATTGCGCCTTTTTGTGTCTTTGTGTGCGTGCTTTGTGTTTTAAAATTATGTGTTTCTGAATTTTGTTTGCGTGTTTGTATTTAATTTTGCGTTGTTGTTTATATGAAATTTTTTGGTGTGTATGTGTTATTTTTATGAATTGAGGTATCTTTGGATATGTGTATGTTTATATAGATGTTTTTGTGTATAATGTTTATATAGATGTTAAATTGTGTGTGTGTGTGTGTGTGTGTGTGTGTGTGTGTGTGTGTGTGTGTGTGTGTGTGTTTGTGTGAGTAACTTTGTGTGAGTGTGTTATAGAGATTTGTGTTTTGTACTGAACAAAAAGTCACCTTAGACAGGCAATTTTAATTTAACAAAAAAGGATTGAAGCGACAATACTACTGACCGGTCAAGCCGAAAAGTTATCTTCTTAAGATTGAACAATTTAGGCACGTGTTGAAGTTTCAACTCTAACAATCGATTTAAAAAGGTAAGAATTGACGTGAAAGTTTTGAATGTTTGTATGAGTTGCGGTTTCAAGCGCTGTTATTGGTGAAAATAAAGATAGCCGAACTCAGCAAAAAACCACAGATATTGCACCAATTTACCATTAAGAAACCACTGCCGATCATTTTTAAGCAATGAAACTATATTTTCTGCAACTTTCTGTACCTAAAAAATTCACGTCGATAACAATCGCTAATATGACAAAATTTGCTAATATGACAAATAAATCTAGGTTTCCTAATCATTAATCGGGTTTATTACGAATTCAGCTACAAATTTTCCGGGAAGTAAATCACAGATGACGCAGTGGAAAGAAGAACTGGTCTACAGGCATTAGTCAACAGTTTCAAACTCGGTTGATTAAGATTTTGTGTTAAGAAATTTCTTAAATTCAGTGAAAACAAAATTTTCAATAATGAAAACCAAAAATTGTTAAGAAAATGATCTCCACTACCCCACATCTTCGACAAATCCTTGACCCGGGAACTTTTACATCAACTAAGAATACTGCAGTATAATTTATTTGAAATGAATACTTTACAGGATGTTATTTTGTTTCATAGGAAGCTTTCTTCATGATTTTATTAAATTTTCTTAATTTTATTGCTAAAGCCATTCTTTTTCATCCTTTAGTATATTAACGAAATTCAGTATAATAATAGAAACATAAAAATGTTTCATATGATATCTGAAAAAATTTTATGTTGATTTCAGTTTTTTTGTTAGTATAGTATTCAGACTTGGCGTTTATATTCAAACAGTCATTTTTTCTAGAAAGGCAATCTACTCAATTCATTGTTATTTTTGAAAACAATTAATTGCAGACATGTCCAGGTTGTGTACAGACCAAAATCGCTTCAGGTCAGACCATCACAATAAAAAATCAAACACTGATCAGAACATCATAGGCGAAAGTGATAATTGGTATCGCGAAAAATCGTTATTGGTGTTCTCACAGAAAACTCAAACAATGTTTTTCATACAATGATACCTTGTGTGTGATCACTTTGAATTGTTTCCTTTGATGTACAAAGTACTGTAATGAAGACAACTAGAAAGTTTTTATAATTTGTGTGCTATGCATGCCCTATGTTGTGGTGATATCCAATATTTGAACATAATAGCAATTTAAAAAAAAATTGCAGTTCCAAGAAACAACTTCGAAAAAACCTAACACCCTCGCCCAGGCCGAGGAATTTGGTCAAAGTTTTGTAAGATCGGAGGCAGCTAGCATCGACAAGTCCGAACTTTCGCGGCAATTTTCTTAGATATTTTTGCGTAAACTCAACGTATTCAACGAAAAAATATGTATAAAAATTGTGGGGAAATTTCCGACTTGTCAACGCTAGTTACCGCTGATTTTACATATTTTTCGTTGAATTCAGCGTAGTACGCAATTCAACTGAGCAAAATATATAAGTTGTACGCTAAATTCAAATTTTTAAGATCTACGACAAACTCAACGCAAAAAATGTAAGATTGGCGTTGAATGCGTTGAATTTATGTGAGATCTGCGCTCAAGCTTTGATATTACATAAATTCAATGCATTTAACGCCAATCTTTCATAATTTTGCGTTTTTTTAGCGTTGACACCTGAAAAGGTTTTTAAAAAAATTTACTAAAGTTTTTTTTCCTTGCCTGAAAATTTGTTCAGTTGGGAAAACTTCGTGAGAAAACGGAGACTTTATCAAAAAAAATTGAGGTTGTCCATTTTTTTCACATTTCCCATGCATTGAAACAGGTCAAAATTGAAATAAATTTAGTAGTCCAAATTTAATGGGAACCAAATATTTAACTGATTGCCTGATTTGCCACAGTGCTCACTTGGATGCCAGTTTTGAAAAATGTAGATTTAAGAAAATCTTCTTTGGGTGGTTGGGGGGGGGGGGTAATTTTGCAAAGTTGTCAGTCCTCTTCGCTTTTCTTCCCCTGACACGTATTTAGGACGCTTACTGATCTAAAAAAAACCTTAAATTAGAGAAATGAAGTTCTGAAGGTTCGTCGATGGGTGTTGCAATTTCTTTGCGGAAAAAAACTAATTGCAACCGATTTAGCGTAGAAATTGCAAAAAAATTAATAAGAAAGGAATATTTCACAACTGTTGTTTTTTTTCTTATCTTTTTTTCACTTCGGCGTTCCCGAAAAAGATTGTAGGGCTTTGAGTTTTGACTAAAACACGTAGACGCCATTGCGTTAACAAAAAGCGCTTTGCGGTGCGCATTAACATATGGAGAAGAGATAACGTTTTTGGATGATGAAAAAAAGCATTTATAGCTGTTTGTCTTCTGTTTGTCTCCGGAAAAATTTCCTAAATGCTTTTTTGGTTTTATATTTTTAATTGATAAATATTCATAATAGGTACTAAAAATGTCTTAATTTGATATATTTCGGTGTTTCATCATCAACTTTTGATTTAACTCCAAAACTTTAACAGCAATTAGGTATTATTATTGATTCGACAAATGAAATCCGGCAAATTAAATCATACTTAAGTTTGTCGAGTTCAATAAAAACGCACGGCACAGTATTTAAAGTTGCCTTTAGACAAACAAGGAAGTAGAAAGAACTTTGAACACATTGTAACCATCTTTTTCCAAAATTTTGGCATTTCAATTACTTAGTTGACATAATTATGAAAACTAAAAAATTAAGCTACATAGATTCGCTGTCACATCATCCTTTATCACAGAAAATAAAGTTCAACTTCAAACCAGCTTATATTCGTATTTTTTATGAAAAGCAAAGTTTTTACGAAAATTATAACCAATTAATTTGTCTTTAATGTTGCCGCGGTGAACACAACAAAGACATTTTTTGTAAAGACCAAATCAACCGCAGATGCCAGCTAAATTTGTTTATTTTTAAAAAGAATGCAGTGAATACTTACCTGTTATTGATTATATTTGAAAAAAAAAGTACAACTGAAAATTGCACAAAATCAGGAAGAGAAAAATCAGGTATGCATTTCCATTTTTTTTCGTCAACTAAAAGAAACAAAAACTCAAATAATTTGTAAATATAAAAAGTTAGTAGCAATTTCAATTTCGCCTTTTTTTATGTTCATTTGTCTTCATTTGTTAATTCCTCGTGTATATGAATAGCAGAGACAGAGCTATTAGCGTAGTTTTTTGATCAATGAAGTGAAGGCGTAGAAATTATGTACGATTAACGCCAATTTCAGCTTTGATTTTAGATAGGAATTCGCTTATTAGCGTTGATCTTACAGAATTATGCGTTTTTAGAGTTGATTTTCTATAATTTCAGCGCTTTCGCAGCATTCTCCTCAAATTTTGGCCAAAAAATTGCGTTGAAACTTCTGGCTAGTCATCGCTAATTACTACACTTTTACTTAACTTCATATATTTGCAAAAAATTATAAGCTTGCGCAATTAAACTTCATGAACAGTGAATGGTTGTTAGAACGGATTAAAACTGGGTTCATAATTGTTTACAGCACTATGGAGACTACGGAATCTCTGGTCGAAATCTTGACTACAAAATTACATATCGAAGAGTGTTTTGAGCTTGTTCCTAATGTTTTCACATGCTGTATTTTATGGTCAAATCTCCTTTCTAATTTTTTTCGTTACAACAATAATTTTTCAAGTAGACAAATGAGAAAGTTTTGGTTTGTCGAGATGCTCATACGCCCCACTACATCGCCAGGTGCCGTCGCCGAAGGATAAATTTGTTAATGGCAATGGCAGTTCAGTGGGTGTGCTCATGATCAAAAACTTTCTCAAAGGGTCTAACCTCGAATAACGAGAACCTCGACCTGGGCAGCGAGCACTCGACATCGAGATGATTTATGGTAGTTTGCTAAAGATCTGAAGCATTGACTGATTTAACAATTAGGAGCATAGTAGTTTCACTGACAATTTAAATTGCGTCCCCATATTTTTTTCATGTCAAGATCTCGATTAGGATTTCTTCTGTCAACCAAATGAAGACGGGAGTACAGGAAGAGAGTTGATACCAGAAGAAGAAATACTTTTTTCAGTCTTCATCTACAAGTTGTCACTGGAAGCGATTCAGGTCGAAAAACTCACTCTATCCCTTATCCATATATCCTAGTCCTGTAATCGCCATTTTTGAACGAGTTGAACAAATATTTAGAAATATCGTCGGCGTGTTTGGTTTTAGTAAAACAAAAATTTCGAAAGCCCTTACAAATTTTCTTTGGTATCGGCAGTTTGTCCGACTTCAAACGTAGAATATTATCGGTACGTTTGATTTTATAATGATGGTACTCGTCAATAAATTTAACTCAACCCAGAGTTGCAACGCATTTCGAAAACAAAAAAAACAACGAACAGAAACAGCGTGACACAAATTGCTATAAAAGATGCTAAAACACGGTAAATAGCGCCAAAATCATCACATTTTGAACGGAAGTGATTTATCAAGACGTTTAGGAGCTTGCAAAATCATTGCATATGGCAATCACTAAAAAACGAAAAATTCTGTTTTGATCAAGAAAAACAAGGTAGAGTGACTAATAGGTTGGTCGATACGAACCCAGTGAAACGAAACTTGATACATCTTGATACATGCTAAATCTTGCCGAAATCTTGACATGGTACTTACCATGAAAACATCGAGTTATGTACGGACTTTCAAGTTCATTGCCTGGCTTTCAAGAAACATGATCTTATTAATGAGTTCCAAGAAATGGTGGTCTATCAAGATCTTGGCAAGGTGGGAAACTATTTTTCAGGTTGTTATTTCCTAGCCAGTCTAAATACAAATGTTCTTCAAGGTTTCTTTCTGTTAGCTTCTATTTTTTGTTGATAAAGTTAGGCCCTGGTTATCGGATACGCAATATCAACAGTAACCTACGTTGAATTTGTTAACAATAAACATTTCGTCGAATAAAAAATTCCTTGAATTAACTTTCAAATAATATTGTTTGTGATTAAAATTTGCAGCCAAAAAAAATTCTTTTGGTTTTTGTACGAAACAATTTCTTTTTCACATAAACTTTGTTCGTTTGATTTTATGAGGGTTTAAAGTCCTGTTCAAGTCTCTACTTTTTCCATCAAACTTTTAACATACTGAAAGTCACACATAGTATGGTAATAGATTGGTTTGCTCAGCTACAGAAGCACAACACCAGTTCTGATTCATCGCTTGAAAGATAAACTAAAATAAGTAGCTTTACAATTGAAATGTGAATCACAAATTACAAGACGTTTGATTGTACGACACAAACTTTTGATCAATATTTTCTATTGAGAGCTATAAAAAGGGAAAAAAATAAAAACAATCAGGCCGAAAAACATTTTTCATTGAAATCACAATTGGAAATTGCCGATGTTTACGGACAACAAGTTCGAAATGGGAGCAATATATCTAATATGAAGATTTCTACTTTTTCTTAATTTCTATTGGATGAGAAACCTGTCATGCGTTTAAGCAATCTTTTATCATAATGTACTTTCTCGACTCAAAATTTTTACTGTTCTGATTTTCCTTGGTTGACTTTGCTCCGCGCAATTACTTAAGATTCTATATATGAGAAGAATTTTATTCCAGACTTTTTTTGATGGTATTCGCTCCGCAAATACAAGTGATGAAGTTACTAGAGTGTTTAGAAATGGCCATACACATAAAAATAGGCGCACGAAACCAACAAAATACAACTCAAAAGTGGAATAATAATCAATCCGTAAACATTATCAGCAATTACCAAAAAAGAAATCGCAAAGCCAACAGCACAAAATCCTACCAACATTAACAAAGATTCAATCGCAACGCCAATGCCTACTACCAAAATTGTTACACAAAGGTTTGCCGCATCTGTGGATAGCATTGGAACAAATATCACAGAGATTTTGGAATTTTAAATCACTTTGCAGAAGTGTACAGCAAGTTGAAAAAAGAACAAAATCAAATATTACCGACAACAAACAATTCAAATCGAAACTAATCCAAACAATGACGACGAAGAATTTTTCAATTATATCAACAGTTATAGAGAAATATAGAACCAGGAGTACGACTCAACATACGACTGTGATTCAGACAATACTTCGAGGCGTGAGCGCATAAGACTGTGATTCGCGGAGGATTGGTTGACTCCTTCCTTATAGTTTTTCAATTGAGCATATGCCGGGAGCAAAAATTGGATTAGTCAAATATATTTCCAGAAACCAATTCGAAAAAGCAAAGAAAATTCTTACATACGATAAACTTTTTGTTGCTGCAATTATTTTGAAAGTTCAGACAATCATATAAATAAACCGTTAAGTTCAAATGAATACTTTTCCAAAAAAATTCGATACAATGCTAAAGAACTATTTATATAATGCATATTCAAACACAGATATCGCAACAACAAGTCCACTTCATAACAACAGCAAAATACGATCTTATATTAAGTCAAAAGCATCTCATATACAAACTCTAAACCACTCATTGTATATTGCACCGCAATTCGCCACTTCTAAAAACCGATTAATACAAATTTCATTCAAGCATTCGCAAAACCTGTCATGCGTTTAAGCAATCCTTTATCTTAAGGTACTTTCGCGACTGAAAATAAAATTTACTGTTGTGATATTCCTTGTTTGACTGCCCTCCGCAAATTTGCGTAAGATTCTATATATGAGAAACATTTTATTCCAGACTTTTTTTTGATGGTATTCGCTCCGCGAATACAAGTGATGAAGTTACTAGAGTGTTTAGAAATGGCCATACACATAAAAATAGGCGCACGAAACCAACAAAATACAACTCAAAAGTGGAATAATAATCAATCCGTAAACATTATCAGCAATTACCAAAAAAGAAATCGCAAAGCCAACAGCACAAAATCCTACCAACATTAACAAAGATTCAATCGCAACGCCAATGCCTACTACCAAAATTGTTACACAAAGGTTTGCCGCATCTGTGGATAGCATTGGAACAACTATCACAGAGATTTTGGAATTTTAAATCACTTTGCAGAAGTGTACAGCAAGTTGAAAAAAGAACAAAATCAAATATTACCGACAACAAACAATTCAAATCGAAACTAATCCAAACAATGACGACGAAGAATTTTTCAATTATATCAACAGTTATAGAGAAATATAGAACCAGGAGTACGACTCAACATACGACTGTGATTCAGACAATACTTCGAGGCGTGAGCGCATAAGACTGTGATTCGCGGAGGATTGGTTGACTCCTTCCTTATAGTTTTTCAATTGAGCATATGCCGGGAGCAAAAATGGGATTAGTCAAATATATTTCCAGAAACCAATTCGAAAAAGCAAAGAAAATTCTTACATACGATAAACTTTTTGTTGCTGCAATTATTTTGAAAGTTCAGACAATCATATAAATAAACCGTTAAGTTCAAATGAATACTTTTCCAAAAAAATTCGATACAATGCTAAAGAACTATTTATATAATGCATATTCAAACACAGATATCGCAACAACAAGTCCACTTCATAACAACAGCAAAATACGATCTTATATTAAGTCAAAAGCATCTCATATACAAACTCTAAACCACTCATTGTATATTGCACCGCAATTCGCCACTTCTAAAAACCGATTAATACAAATTTCATTCAAGCATTCGCAAAACCTGTCATGCGTTTAAGCAATCCTTTATCTTAAGGTACTTTCGCGACTGAAAATAAAATTTACTGTTGTGATATTCCTTGTTTGACTGCCCTCCGCAAATTTGCGTAAGATTCTATATATGAGAATTTTTCTATTCCAGAACATTTTTGGATGGTATTCGCTCCGCGAATACAAGTGATGAAATTACTGGAGTGATTCGACTAACGAAAGAATGAATTTGGATTTGTATTATTCTAAGTTTTTTTGCTTGTCATAATTGCTATAACTGTAAGAGGTTCAGTTAAACAATGCATTGAGATTCAAGAGAAGGAATGTAAGATTAAATACAGAAATGATAAGCAGTTTGATCAATGATTTAAGCACAAGACAAAAATGAACAATATAAAAAAGCAGAAAAATCAGGAAACAAAAACTATGGGTCAGATATTGAGTCTGATAAGCAATTTATAAAAAAACAACAATTAGTGAAAATTTGCAAAGAAGGAAATGAGTTTTAGCAACAAAAAAGGAAAACCAAAATAAACTAAACTGAAGATTTAAAATTTTTAATGATTAGCTCCGCGATGTTGCTAATAATCAAAACTGCATATAACACTACATCACATTTGAACCTGAAGAAATTAAAGAATTTCAAAGTTTATTTTAATGAAAACGAGAAAATTGATAACATTTTTACTGGTTATCATATTTAATAAAAAAGGTTTCTGAGTAAATTTGATTCAATAATCAGGTTCTGAATTCTGAATCTGATGAAAATTCTGCTTCCTTAGAATCTTCTTTTCAATGTAGAGATGATAAATCTACTTTCTATTTATTTTTCTTTTATAAATGTCGTCGTTTTTGTCTTGAGGAAGCTTGATTCAAAGAAAAAAATTGGAGGGCATGCTTGAATTAAATCGAGCAACTCATCCAATTCTGTCATTGGTGTTGAACTGCTCCGCCATTTGCACTTGTTTTGCAATGACGAGTTTGCTGTTGCTTGTCTTTGTTTAGGTCTTTGTGGAGGAATTGCTATAATTTGCTCCACGGGATATATTCGCTTGTGCTCAAGGTGTTTTGGGGTGCGATTGGGGTAATTTTTTTGGGCTTGGTCGGTATTCTCACTCGCAATGCTCTTGATACATTTTAATGGATTGAAGACACAGAAATTCTACCGTTGTTAATTCTTCTATGCCTGATTTTAATTTTCTTCTACAGGATTTTGAAAAATACAGGAATTATTATTCTCGGCACCATAAAAGCATTACAGAAATTTAAATGTCTAGCAGGATTTGCAGCCTAACTTTCCAAATATCCCATGATAATGAATAAAGATGAGTAACTGCAGTTACGCCCATCATACGGATAAGACATCATTGCCATATATCATATCGCATTTTATTTTTATTTCAATTTTACTTTCAATTTGCTGTTGATATTTGTGATCATGAAGTTTCAATTGTTCATAGCAATATCCAGCACACTGTCTGTTCACGTTGCAAACATTTAAACTAATTCCATTGTGCCGCAAGATCAAATTATGATCAGTTGTTGCAAATCTTGAACAAGTTTGTTGTTAACTTCACTCTTCCTAATTACTCCCCTTCAAGTCAGTTGACGGTTCAGTATTTGAATAATAGCTCTTCAATTTAGAATGATTTTGAAAGTTTCTCCAGTTTCAAACAAAGCAATTTACTAAACTAAACTATCACATTGGACAACATGGCGCAGTCAGCAGCGCACTCCCGCAAAACACAACTACCCATAGACGATTTTTAGGAATATTTCACAGTCAATCCAGCCAGGTTTCCATATCGAAAGTCAACCAATGAAAGATTTGTGAAACGTAATAGAGAATTCTATCATCAAAACACGAAATATCCCCCACAACAGATTTGTGTTCTTCTCATCCAAACAATAAAATGGCGAGTCACTTCGAAGCTTCTAAGGACAACTAATAGGATAAGCTTAGAATTGTAGTTTAAGAGATGAAGAAACTAACCTCATTTGCGACGCTTTTGTTCTCAGTATGGTAGATTTTGATACACCAAAATAATTTAAAAAAGGGACCTTAATACGTGACAGAGCCTTAGAAATGGGCATAAACTTAGAAATAGGCGCACGAAACCAACAAAATAAAACTCAAAAATAGAATAGAAACCAATTCGTAAACATTATCAGCCATTACCAAACAGAAATCGCAAAGCAAACAACATCAACTCCTACCAACATTGACAAAACTTCAATCGCACCGCCAATGCCTCCAAACGAATTTGTTACCCAAATATTTGCCGCATCTGTGGATAACATTGGGACAACAATCACAGACAAAACTGCCACTCAAAAGAAAAAAATTGCAATAATTTTCAAATTTTAAAACACTTTGCAGAAGTGTACAGCAACCTGAAAAGAGGAGAAAATCAAATATTACAACAACAAACAAATCCAATCAAATCTACTCCAGAAAAAAGCAACGACAAAGAATTTTTCATTTATATCAGCAGTTATAGAGATTTGTAGAACCAGGAGTACAACTCATCAGACTGATTCAAAACTAAATTGCGGCCATCCCAAGCGAAACAGCAAATAAACTAGAGTTTTCAAAGCAAAAATTCAGTTTGACCAAATTACTCCAATTCAATGATTGATTCTGGTAGTGTATGCAGTATAATCAAAGTCTCAGGAATGAAACACTCAAAGTCATTTCGTAGGTTCTATGAATCCACACAGCAGACAAAAAAGATTCAAAAACCTTTTCTAATGAGCCCATCAAAGTTATTGGCAAAAATAGAACATATGTTACATATATTCATAACAAAAATGCACTACTAACTGTAGTAGATGATGGTCAGAAAAACATAGTAGGATGGGATTTCATTGACACACTAGGATTCGCAATTGCAAACCAACACGCAACAATACGAAAAACAATTAATAATATAAAGCTTAATTATAAATGCAAAATTAAACCAACAACCGCTTCTCACCTTCCAAAACTTGTTTCTGGAGTTAGATTATCGAAGACACATGCAGTTAAATCAAACTTTTGATAAAAAGTTCGTGTCTCATTTTTAATAACACTAAAGAAAGTTCATTCAATAAAATTAAATTCTAAAACTCTAAATTACCTAATCCAAAAAATAAATACCAAACGAGAGGTAATTGATTCAAACTGACATTTTTTAAGAGAAACACAAAACAATCAACATTCAAATTTTTCTACAATCAATTTAAAATACTCAAATAATCAGTTACAGTTATATAAAAATACAGCTAAACATTTTAACATGAATATAATTTGTGAACTATCAACAGACACTTACAGACTTAAAACCGGATTCCATGGACTAGCTGATATGCCTACCGAGTTTCAAAAGCAATGGACTATACACTTGTAGGCCGTCAAAACAAATTTTCTTTGCTAGAAGAATTAATGATAGTTATTATAGGATGAGATTCAAAACAACTTAACTATGTGATCAAACGTTTGCAAAAAAAATGCTGATAATTTAAGTATCAATATGCAAAAGTGTCATTTGCTAAAACAGAGATTGATTGGCTGGGATATAAATTCACTCAAACAGGGATTTGGCCCACTAGATACTAAAACTCAAGCTGTTTTGGCAATTCTACCTCCAAGCACCTTCAAACGACTAAAAGCATTTCTTGGATCTGTTCAATACATTAGCAAATTCTTATCAAACTTACATTTTTATCATCTACTAATTTCATTGATGACAGGTTCTGAAATATTGGTATGGATCAAAACTCAAACAAAATATTGAAATAGTTGATGGAAAAATTTCATAGAGCACAGAAAACTCTCATTAAATGCCACAATTTAAAATTCGAAGAAAATTTGATGCAGCTAAAAACGGCTCTGACAAGGCGCAGCACTAGGAAAAAACATAATTTATTGGTGGTAACGAATTGCATTTGCATTTGGTTTCTTTGCTCCTACCGCAGAACGTTACAATGTTAACGAAATAGAACTATTGGAAGTTGTATGGTACATCGAATATTTTAAACATTATTTATATCGTAACATGTTGACAATAACCACAGATCATTGCGCATTTTTATCTACATTAAAAGAACATAGAACCGATAAAATTTTTTTGAAAAAATTATTTTCGCGGAGTTTTGATTGGCTCCTTCCCTATATTTTTTCAAATGAGCATATGCCGGGAGAAAAAATGGGATTATTCAAATACATTTCCAGAAACCAATTCGAAAAAGCAAAAAAAATTCCTACTTACGATGAACATTTTGTTGTTGCAATTATTTTAAAAATTCAGGCAATCAGCTAAACAAACCTTTAAACTTAAACCAATAATTTTCCAAAAAAACTCGATAGAATGCTAAAGAACTATTTATATAATAAATATTCAAAAGCAGATATCGCACCAAGAAGTCAAGTTCATAACAACAGCAAAATATGATTTTATATCATGTCAAAAGCATCTCAAAAACAAACTCTAAACCATTCATTGTAAACTGCAGCGCAATTAGCCACTTCTAATAACCGATTAATACAAATTTCAAAGAGATAATACAAATTTCGCGTGGCAATTGCCATAAACACTTCCTATCAGTAAATCTGCACCACGCTATTCACTTAACACTGAGTAACACTACTATGTCAAACTGTGTGCAAAACATCAGCAAATATCACACGATACAGAATGTTAACAAATTGATAAATTCAGCCCAATAAGCACCATATTTGATACCAAATCATTAAATCACAACCAAATAACCCAACTAGTTGCAAACCTATAAAATACCAACTATAAAAACAGAAGAAATAACTCTTCCTTGTTTTTGCTCAAGACTAACAAATCTACAACACCACGAGGACGACCAGCAAAAATTGCCACACATACTCGAGCCCGAGTA
>NW_027451899.1:0-15296 GCF_964194025.1 Convolutriloba macropyga
AGAACCTTTATTTTGATGCTCTGAGACATTATTGTTAACATGACGGCAGGTTTGACCAAGATAGGTGGAATTGTAGTCATTTTATGTAATTTTATTTTACACCTGCGATTTCAATTTTAACACAAAAGATAATTTCAGCTTGGTTCAGCAATTTCTTATGTGTCGCGATGTGAAAATGAATGCAATATTACAGAAAATAATTTCAAGTCGCAAAAATGCGATTGATATTTCCCCTCTTTCAAAAAATTAGCAGCTTTCCCCTGTGCTCAGTTTTTGAGACGTTTGTTTGTGTTTTGATTTTGTTCACAATGGATGCAGATTCTTAAAATTGCCTCCATGTTGTTAAGCGCTGCGTCCGTAACTCCCTAGTTTTTTTTGCGAGAAATCGGTTTCCACGTGAATTGCTCTCAGGATCTTTTTTTCGGAAAGCAAATCTTTTTCCTGTCAAGAGTCTTGCTCTTCCCTCCTCCCCCTGTTCTCAGCAAGATTTTTTTAAAGGATTTAGTCAACAAATCTTTCAGTATCATGGGAAACGAGACAATCAAGACAAAGTCCTTGTGTTGAATGTACGGCATCTTATTGCATCTAAGTAGACGTTCGTTACTACCAGTCTCAAAATGCTTTTGTTGTACACCTGAAAATCCTCGGAACCTCGTCAATTGAGTACAGTTCTTCAAGAGCAATTTCTTTTGCCTCATCTATGTGTACATTCATGCACAGATTTTTAAACTAAAAGGATTCTTTTGTGGGTACCGCATGTTTTGCCTCATAAAGGGCCTTTTTCTCTCTTAATATATTGTCCCCAAAGACCTGCTAAATTACCTACGTCAACATTCATACATAATTTGTATTGATATTGCTCAAATTTCAAGCTTTGTTTCGTCAAATTTATATTTTATTTTTCTGACTTCTTTTCATACTTTGTCAGCGTTTTTTTAAGTCTAAATTTGATATTTCGATAATTGGACTAAGTCTTCGACATTGAAGCCCAACTACTCTTTGGTCCATTTGACCATAAATATGTGACGCTGACATCGATTTGGTTCAATTCTCAAAGTATCTTTTCTATAGTAAAATCACTTAGTTGAATCTCATCTCCTCTAAATTTATATTATTCCCCCCAAACAATTCCTCTGAAATTTCGACTGGGGCAATTAAAAATCAAACAAGTTCGCTTTATTCATCATATTAGCAGCGATTTGCATTGAACAATTCGTCATCACCACCAAACTCAGAAAAAATTGACAGTGCCATTCTGAATGTTCCCTTAAAGGCAGAACTCGTTACTTGAATGTTTTTGTAGAGAGTAGCGAACTCAATCGTGAAATTTTCTTTGAAGTTCCAAAAGGCAATTAGTACTAGCTTTAGTTTTTGCTCTTTCGTTATTGCGTATGATTGTTTCTGTATCTCTTTTAAAAATACCTTCCTTCTACACAGTTTGGCCAAATTTTGATTTTGTACTCTAGTAGGCACAGCTATGACTACAATTGTCCATTCTTTTTTTGAGCAGTGACAAACTCTCCTCTCTTGCTCTTGCTGATGTTGGGACAGCCCTTATCTTGATTGAACGAAGAAACTGTCTGCTCCTGTGCAGCGCTTCTAACTGACAATGCCATTAAGATTTCACTGCCCATCAAACTCAAAACTTAAAATAATCATTATCTTTCTTGCCTTCTGCTTTTAGATTTGCAATATTGGTCTTTATTTTTTGTGTCAATTAAGTTTTTTGAAGTCAAATTTTTGCAATCTTTCTTATTTTAAATGGAAGACTGGACAACTGATTGAACTGGGAACTGAAAATTAGTTTTGCTAACCCTAGCGTGTGCAGGTGCCATACCAGATCCTCTATCTGTGTCCGATATCTTTGTTGTGTTGATCTCAAGACAATTTGTTTGTTCTATCATTCCGGAAATTTTTCCTGGTCTTGATCTATTATTCGTTTTTCCTTTTTGGTCTTCATTCCCTGTTTTTTTGCTTGTACTTTTCTTCTAAGTTGGGATTCTATCAGATACTATTTGTCTTCAAACATTTATTATTTTTTAGAAGTTTTTAAAATAATTTCAATTTTCGATATAATAGGTGTTCATATTATGGTTTTGACCTTTCCAATATTTGTGAGCCATTTGCTTTTTTAAATATAACCAACAAGAACATCGGTTTATGTAAGTTGTTCAAAAAGTTGAAAATTAGGAAAACTTTTCGGAGTTACTCAACAGTTTCTGCGAGTGATATTTTCTATTTCCCCTCTTTTAAAAAGTATCAGCTGATTCCTTATGCTCAGTTTTTGAGACGTTTTTTTTGTGTTTTGATTTTGTTCACAATACATGCAGATTCTTAAAATTGCCTCCATGTTGTTAAGCGCTGCGTCCGTAATTCCATGGTATTTTGCATGAAATCGGTTTTCATGTGAATTGCTTTCAGCATCTTTTACTCGGAAAACGACTATAATTTGCCTCATTGTTAAAATTATAGCACACTCCCTTCATGTCAAGAGTTTTGCTCTTCCATCCTCCCCCTGTTCTCGGCACGATTTTTCCGAGGATTTTTTCCGCAAATCTTACAGCATCATGGGCAAGGAGACAACCAAGACAAAGCGCTTGGGTTGCATGAACGGTATCCTATTACATGTAAGTGGACAGTTCTTACTGCCAGTGCCAAAATTTTTCTTGTTGTGCACCTGAAAATCCTCAAAACCTCGACAATTGAACACATTTCATCTAGAGCAATTTTATTTGCCTCCTCTACGTGTACAATGGTGCCCAGTTTTAAACTAAAAGATTTCTATCGTGGGTACCGTATGTTATTCCACATAAAGTGGACTTTTTTCTCTTAATATTTTGTCCCCAGAGACCCGGGGACATAATTTGTTCGATATAGCTCAAATTCCAAACTTTGTTTTGTCAAATTTATATTTTTTTTGTTGACTTCTTTCCTTTTTTTGTCAGCAATTTTTTAAATATTAACTTGAATTTTCGATAATTGGACCACATCTTCGACATTGAAACCCAACTACTCCTTGGTCCATTTCTCCATAAATATGTAACACTGACTTCGATTTGGTTCAATTCTCAAAACATATTTTCTATAGAAAAGTCACTTAGTAGAATCTCTTCTGAGTTCATATTATTCCCCATACAATTCCTCTAAAATTTTGCCTGAGGCAATGAAAAATCAAACAAGTTCGCTGTATTCATCATGTTGGCAGCGATTTGCATGGAACAATTGGTCATCACCCCCAAAATTAGAAAAAAATGACAGTGCCATCCTGATTGTTCCCTTGAAGGCAGAACTCGTTACTTGAAGGTTTTTCTAGAGCGTAGCGAACTCATTCGTAAAATTTACTTTGAAGTTCCAAAAGGCAATTAGTACTAGCTTTAGTTTTTGCTCTTTCGTTATTGCGTATGATTGTTTCTGTATCTCTTTTAAAAATACCTTCCTTCTACACAGTTTGGCCAAATTTTGATTTTGTACTCTTGTAGGCACAGCTATGACTACAATTGTTCATTCTTTTTTTTGAGCAGTGACAAACTCTCCTCTCTTACTCTTGCTGATATTGGGACAGCCCTTATCTTGATTGAACGAAGAAACTGTCTGCTCCTGTGCAGCGCTTTTAACTGACAATGCCATTAAGATTTCACTGCCCATCAAACTCAAAACTTAAAATAATCATTATCTTTCTTGGCTTCTGCTTTTAGATTTGCAATGTTGGTCTTTATTTTTTGTGTCAATTAAGTTTTTTGAAGTCAAATTTTTGCAATCTTTCTTATTTTAAATGGAAGACTGGACAACTGATTGAACTGGGAACTGAAAATTAGTTTTGCTAACCCTAGCGTGTGCAGGTGACATGCCAGATGCTCTATCTGTGTCCGATATCTGTGGTTTTTGCTGTGTTGATCTCAAGACAATTTGTTTGTTCTATCATTCCGGAAATTTTGCCTGGTCTTGATCTATTCTTGATTTTTCCTTTTTGGTCTTCATTCCCTGTTTTTTGCTTGTACTTTTTTTCTATATTGGGATTCTATTGGATACTATTTGTCTTCAAACATTTGTTATTTTTTAGAAGTTTTTAAAATAATTTCAGTTTTCGATTTAATAGGTGTTCATATTACGGTTTTGACATTTCCAATATTTGTGAGCCATTTGCTTTTTTAAATATAACCAACAAGAACATCGGTTTATGCAAGTTGTTCAAAAAGTTGAATAATGAGGCGAACTTTTCGGAATTACTCAACAGTTTCTGCTAGTGATGTTTTCCATTTCCCATCTTTTAAAAAGTATCATCTGATGCCCTAAGCTCAGTTTTTGAGACGTTTGTTTGTTTTTTGATTTTGTTCACAATACATGCAGATTCATAAAATTGCCTCCATGTTGTTAAGCGCTGCGTCCGTAATTCCCTGGTATTTTGCATGAAATCGGTTTCCACGTGAATTGCTCTCAGCACCCTTTACTCAAAAAGCAGCTGTCATTTGCCTCATTGTTTAAAATCATAGCACTTTCCCTTTATGTCAAGAGTTTTGCTCTTCCCTCCTCCCCCTGTTCTTGGCAAGATTTTTCAAATGATTTAATCCAAAAATTTTTCAGTATATTGGGCAATGAGACACACAAGACAAAGCGCTTGGGTTGCATTTACGACATCTTATTACAAGTAAGTGGACAGTCATTACTGTCAGTCTCAAAATGTTTTTTGTTGTGCACCTGAGAATCCTCGGAACCACGTCAATTGAGTACATTTCATCCGGAGCGATTTCATTTGGTTCCTCTACGTGTACAATGGTGCTCAGATTTGCAAACTAAAAGGATTCTGTTGTTATTCCACATAAAGAGGATTTTTTCTCCTCTATTATATTTCGCCAAAAATCTGGAAAATTACCTACGTCAACACTTATACATAATTTGCATTAAATTGGCTCAAAATCTAAGCTTTGTTTCGTCAATTTTATTTTTTTATTTTTTTGACTTCTTTCCATTTTTTGTCAGCAATTTCTGAAGTATTAACTTGAAATTTCGATAATAGGACTACATCTTCGACATTGAAGCCCAACTCCTATTTGGTTCATTTCTCCATAAATATGTGACGCTGACATCGATTTGGTTCAATTCTCAAAGTATCTTTTCTACAGTAAAATCTCTTAGTTGAATCTCATCTCCTCTAAATTTATATTATTCCCCCCAAACAATTCCTCTGAAATTTCGACTGAGGCAATTAAAAATCAAACAAGTTCGCTTTATTCATCATATTAGCAGCGATTTGCATTGAACAATTCGTCATCACCACCAAACTCAGAAAAAATTGACAGTGCCATTCTGAATGTTCATTTAAAGGCAGAACTCGTTACTTGAATGTTTTTGTAGAGAGTAGCGAACTCATTCATAAAATTTCCTTTGAAGATCCAAACGACAATTTTTTTTAGTTTTTGCTTTAGTTTTTGCTCTTTTGTCTGTTTTTTATCATTCGTAAGACTGTTTTTGTATCTCTTTTAAAAAATCCTTCTTTATACCCACTTTAGCCAAATTTTGATTGTTTAATCTAGAAGGCGCAGCTCTGACTAACATTTTTCATTCTCTTTTTTAAGCTGTGACGAATTCTCCTCTCTTACTCCTGTTGATATTGGGTCAGCCCCTATCTTGCTTGAACGAAGAAATGGACTTCTCCTCAAAGTTGAGTCGACTAAAATTGACGATTTCGTCGACTAAAGTTTACGATTTCGTGTCCAAAATAATGTTCGTTGATCGCAAAAGTTAAGCCTCATCGAGCTCGGATACTTTTTTGGAAGTAATTGAAAACTTGTCCAAAATGGTTCGCTCAGTCCATTTTTTTTATTTCATCCACAATTATGGCTAAATTGGAGCCTGCACACCAAAAATGAGCACAATTGGACTAAAATTGACGATTTTGTCTCCAAAACAATGTTCGGTGATAGAAAAAGTTCAGATACTTTTTTGCAAATAGGTAAAAGCTTGTCCAAAATGGTTCGCTAAGTCCATTTTTTTATTTCATCCTCAATTATGGCTAAAATGGAGCATCCCTACCAAAAATGAGCACAATTGGTAAATTCTAATTTTTTTTAGAACAGTGGTAAATTTAGCGGTGAATTTTTGTAAGAAATGCAATTTTTAGCGCTGGAAACAACTTCTTCTCCGTATAAGGGTTGAAAATTTTTTTCACTGCTTAAAAATTTTTTCTCGCCTCATTCATCGCTTATCCCGCGAATCTTACACTTTTTATTCAAATTCACCGCTAATCTCACGTCTTTTTGCGATTTTTAGCGGTGGAACATTGACCCGAGTGGATCAATTTTTTAGATTGAACAAATGACTTTTGTTGTAGCATGTCCTCACTTTTTTTAGTTTAATACTCCATCAACAATTATGTTTTTCATCGACAATTTAATATCTCTGTTTCCCAAAAAAAAGAGCTAGCAAATTCAAAAACAACTGATATTGATCCAGCCAAATTCCAGGACGTATGTTTAGTTTCAGCAAAATTCCAGGACGTAGGTTTAGTTCCAGCCAAATTCCAGGACGTGTGTTTTAGTTCCAGCCAAATTCCAGGACGGTTGCTTTAGTTCCAGCCAAATTCCAGGACATCACATTGGGTCCAGGCAAATTCTTTTCATACCCAATATCTGTCGAGGACAGTCTTTTCATACCCAATATCTGTCGAGGACGGTCTTTTAATAATTCCAGGTCTCGACTAGGGTATATTATTCCCCCCATACAATTCCTCTGAAATTTCGACTGAGGCAATTAAAAATCAAACAAGTTCGCTTTATTCATCATGTTGGCAACGATTTGCATTGAACAATTTGTCATCACCCCCAAACTTAGAAAAAAATTGACAGTGCCATCCTGATTGTTCCCTCGTTACTTGAAGGTTTTTCTAGAGCGTAGCGAACTCATTCGTAAAATTTACTTTGAAGTTCCAAAAGGCAATTAGTACTAGCTTTAGTTTTTGCTCTTTCGTTATTGCGTATGATTGCGGCAAAAAAATATATAGCATTCTTTGCTTAATGTTTTAACTTGTTTAGTTTCTCACAGTTCAAATTTACCACCCGTGGTGAGAAATTCTTCGGATTTAAACATAAGAAATCGTCGGTTTTCGTCGCTTTTACTTCGCCAAAACCGATCAAAGCCCTTACGTTTTTTTCGTCGTTTTGATCGGTTTTCGTCGGTGTTTTAACGTAAGAATCGTCGGTTTTTGCCATTCTAAAAATCTCACAAACCTTACAGTCCCTGCCAGGATTCTTGGACCCCTATATTACTAGCAACCTTCTCCTCCACTGCACCACTTGTCACTTAGTTTTACTCTATTTCTTTTGTATTTAAAACAAATTGAGACTGACAATACCGACAAAAAACGACGATAATCGACACTTCTTACTGCCAAAACCGACAATACCGACGAAAACTACGCTAATCGACATTTCTTACATCAAATACCGACAATACCGACGAAAACGTGGATGATCGACATTTCCTACATAAAAAACCGACGAAATCGACAAAAGTCTACCCAAAAACGACAGTTCTTGCTTCGATTTCGTCGCAATTTCTCAACCCGGGCAATTAAGAAATTACAAGCTTCTCAAAATAAAAATTGTCTTATTTCACGTTTGAACTGGGTCACTTTATTGCATTTTTGACGCATTTCTGCTATCTGTAGTTTGCGTAATTGTTCGAACTCGACTATCATATTAGCTGTTTTTCTCTTCTCTGTGAACGAACGGCGTTAAAAAAAATGTTTTGTCCTGATTCTTCTTTGAACAACAGATGATTGGGGTCCAGAATTTGTTTTTGCTGCACTATGTTTGCTGTCAACGTGAGTTTTTGCTGCACTACGTTTGATGTCAAAAAAGGCCAAGTTGTCTCTCTATCTTTTAACGCTTTCACCTCTTTTGTTGAATTGTTAGGCAAATTTATAGAGTTTTGTTTGCATATTTCTTCAACTGACTTATTTCCCCTTAAGTCAGACTTGTCGGCTTTTAATTCACATGTTTCTCAAAATCAGAATTTTGTTTAGTTTTGTGATTGATCTGGGTTTCTCTGTAGTATCTCCGAACTGTTTTCAATGGCTCAACGCTTACGGGTCTTAAGTTGCTATAAATAACTTTTTCTTCTAAAGTTGGGTTCGGAAATAGATCTCACACAACGTCAGCAGCAATGTCATTTAGCGATGTCTCGCTCTTCAAAATTGCAACTTTTCTTCAAACTGTTTCATGGGTTCCGGCTTTATTTCAGTTTGTTTTTTTTAACTGCCAAGTAGTTCATTGTCCTATGCTGCAATTAGAAAAAAAATATTAGTTTACCGATATGATTGGACCAAGAAAAAGATTTTGCCAATATTTCAGCTGAAATCTTCATTTTTTTTACGGATTCGAGATAGAACCCAATCCGTAATATAACCAGTTTTAAACCTTGTAAACCAGTTATAATTGTATTTTAGTAAAGACTCAACCTTTATTGCTGATGTGAGTTTTTCAAGATGAACTTTACAGGTATTTTCCCATTGTTCGCCGAGTTTAAACATTTATTGAAATCTTAATCTATTTGAAATCTTATCGGACTCTCCATGTTTGATATGAAGTAATCCGTAGTAGTTCGATATGAAGTATTATACGATCAAACACAATTTCACTATGAACTAGAAACGATATCAGTTTGTCCCACCACGAGGTCAATTCCGAGAAAAAAAATCTTTACGTGGCTGGCTCAAAATGAAGCCCTCCTATTTTTAGCTAGATCTTGGTAACCGTGTTTGTAAAGTCCACCATGTTTGGAAAGCTTTTAACATATAAACACAAAACAGACCCTGCTTCCACTAGATGAATGGTTTGCTGACTGAAGGTGCAACAGTTCTTCTTCTGAAAACTCACCGTTTTTATGGCTAACGTAAATTTTGGTTGGACCGTTTTGGCTTCTGTTGTTAACCCCTGGTGGTTGTTGTTGCATTATAATGTCGATGATATTGTTGCTTCCTGCAACATAAAAGCTCTCTTGTAATTTAGGTTGATTTCTCTTTATCTATTGTCATATCTGCGTTGTCTAGGCTCTTCAACAGGTTCGATTTACTACACTTGATTTACTACAACTTTGTAGATGCGACTAAAGATACGAGCTCTTGTGTCTTTAGATTCTCGTCGGCACTGTGCTCTAGTTTCTAAGATAGTCTCCCTTGAAACAACACCGGTTTTTAGTTCTTATGTTGACTGAAAGCCTTCGTGATCTCGTCGTTCTTATTTTTATGTATTCAGAAGGACGCACAATAGAAATCAGTAGCTCATTTTGGTAACTTTAGCGCAAACTAAAGTTACCGTTAACCAAATTTGGTCTTCGCGCAGTTTACTGCTTCTATTTTAACCACTTTCAAAGTTATACCAAGAATTCAAAGTATGTAATATAAAAATTACATGAAATGGATCAGATTAGCAGCGTTTGGAGGAGACCTGCTACATCCGTGTTTTAATTAGAGGCCCATATATTTCAAATTTCAATAGCATTTTTATACATCTAACTAGTATTTAATTTTCAAGCTAAACAGAGCTTTCATTCTGATAGCACTGTATTTCTTTCTTTGTGAAATCAAAAAACCTATAGGTTTGTTTTACTTTTTTATAGTAAATTTACCTCACAAAACAAACAGTGCAATTTAGTGGGATTTTGAGAGGTTTAACTCCGTTTCAATAAAAAATCTTCAGCGAAAAAAATAACAGTTCTTTCTGCTTTTCCACAAATCATTGGCAGCGCTGAATATCTTTGGAGGTTGAAAAGCCTTCAGCCCAAAAAAGTAGTTTTTTTTTGCTTTTCTGCAAACGATTAGCAACGCTCAATATTTTTGGAGATAAGGCTTTTAATCTCTATTGCGATCACAGCAACCATCCGTATGCAGTTTGTTATATCTTTTGCTGGTTAAGCCTCGTACGTCGTAAAAATAAATACAAATTTAAAAATTAGTAAAGTAGATTTAGCAAGAAGAATTCCGTAAAATTACAAATTTAGCTTCAGTAGTTCACTGTGATAATCAAAATCGGTTGAATGGTCGAATAAGGTCCTAACTTGTGATCCATATACGATATCAGTTCTATTACCGGTGCATTTTACCCATGTCAACATTTATAAACCACTTTTTTAAAATGTAAACCGAAAGCCGAGCTTTTCTTCTTCAAATTTATATTCTATGTCTTTGACTTCTGTCCATATTAGGCCAGCCATAAATCAAGCAATAATTTGATAATTGGACTACATCTTTCTGCGATTGAAACCAACGTTTGCTTAGTTTTTTCCTCGATATACATGAGCCACACAATGATTTGGTTTAATTTTAAAGTATATACTACAGTTAGATAACATAGCAAGTTCTCGCCTACTTCGAAAGGTTTTTCCCCTCCATACGATCGTCTGATGTTTCGCTGAGTCCATTAATAATCAACCATTAAAAGACTCAATTTGAGCTCGCTTGATTCATCATGTTCTTAACGATTTCCTGCCGAAAAATATTGAGCTGCATCATTCGTTAGAATTCGATCTACAAGGCTAGTTGTATTGAAAATTAGACATTACCACCGTTTTGACCCTGCATTTTGATTTATTCCTTAGAGGCAGAACTCTGTAGCAATAATTTTTCTGGAGAGTGTAGCAAGCTAAATCAGGAAATTTCTTTTGAAGATCAGAAAGATATCACTCACTGGCTTTTTTTTGCTTTCTTGTTTTTGATCAGAGTTTTGTTGTTTTTCTTTACAGTGTCGACGGAAGTTGAATATACGCCATCCATACAGCAACACTCTCATTGCTAAAGAGCTTGACTCATTGCCAAAAAACAAAACTTGTCGCTAATGAGCTTGACTCATAGCCAAGAAGCATGACTCATCGCCAAGGAGCATGACCCACCGCCAAGGAGCATGACTCATCGCCAAGAAGCATGACTCATTGCCAAGGAGCATGACACATCGCCAAGGAGTGTGACACATTGCCAATGAGCATGACACATCGCCAAGGAGCGTGAATCATGGCCAAGGAGCTTGACTCATCGCCAAGAAGCATGACTCATCGCCAAAGAACATGAATCATCGCCAAGGAGCTTGACTCATCTCCAAGAAGCATAACTCATCGCCAAGGAGCATGAATCATCGCTAAGGGGCATATTTCATCGCCAAGGAGCATGACACATCGAAAAGGAGCTTGGCTCATCGGTAAAGGGCTTGACTCATTGCCAAGAAGCATGACTCATTGCCAAGGAGCATTTTTTACCGCCAAGGAGCATGACTTATCACCAAGAAGCATGACTCATCGGCAAGAAGCATGACACATCGCCAAGGAGTGTGTCACATTGCCAATGAGCATGACACATCGCCAAAGAGCGTGAGTCATCGCCAAGGAGATTGACTCTTCGCCAAGAAGCATGACTCATCGCCAAGAGGCATGCCTCATCGCCAAGGAGCGTGACTCATCTCCAAGAAGCATAACTCATCGCCAAGGAGCAAGACTCATCGCCAAGGAGCTTAAATCATCGCCAAGCAGCAAAACCAATCAATGCATTATTCAAATTTCGTTCAAAATATATCTCAGCTTCACTTACTCTAAGTGGACCAACAGTCTGCAAAGAGTGTTCAAGCTGATAAAAAGCGGCATTTTGTGAAAAATCCGTAAAGTAGTCTCCCTGAACACGAAGAGGGAATATCTTACCCTGATTTTGATTGTAGTTTGCAAATTGCAAAAACTATGGTACGCTTCCTACAAACAAAATATTTTTAGGACGTCCGGAGAATCTGTGTTCCCACTATTAGAAATGGAACTGTTGATGAATGAATTCTCAAAATTTTGTGGATGTATCTTGGCCAGTGTACCGCGACTTTCCAGTAACTTAATATATTAATTTCTCTAGGATGCTCAAAATTGATTACTAATAGTACTGGAACTTTTTGTTAGGCTCTATGACCAACTAACAATTGATTATTAAATAAAATAAACTCAAAAGAATTTATAGATTTGAGTTCTTTTTTTAACTATAATGCGGTTTTTGAAATTTCAAACCGCATTATCATCACAAAAAGAACTCACAATTTTTTAAAAAAATTTTAGTTGATTTTCTTTTAGCAGACCATCCCCAGACCGAAGTGACCTCTCATCAGATCTTTCCCATCCGGAACCAAAACCCTGTCCCTGTAATTTTGGTTTGGAAACACACCGTGTGCGTTGTACTTGGGTCTGATCAAAGGTCACGTCCGTCTGGCACCTCAACCTGGGAAGCGTTCTCTCTGGATTTCTTTCTGGTCTGTATGAGTTTGTTTAAAAGCATTTTGAGCCGGTCAATTGAACGTGATGCAATTCTGGCATCTTGATACCACTTCTGGAAAAAATTATTTGTTAATATTATCAGTGACTGATATTGCTCCCACTCTATAATTTGCTTGCCAGATGCGTCACCTTGAGTGTTTTTTCATCGTATTTTAATTTCAGCTTGTTTATGTTAGAGTTGGGAGTGGGGACACCGTGAACTAGTGAAAAATGGATGTGTCCAGATAAGGGCAAGAAATAATTAGCCTTCTGACATCTATCGTCAGCTTTTTCAGGAAGTTTGTACTTCAGCAAATCTGCTGAGCGGTTTAGAGAGCAGAAACTCGTAAACAAAGTTAAGCTATTTTCACTTTCCTTCAAGTTTCTGATGCCAGAAAATTATGGAAAAAAATTTCAATTTTTTGGAAAGAAACAAAACTCAAACATTTTGTCCGTAGCGCATTGATCACGGATAGAAAATTTGAACACAAGACAAATTCGCTAGAACGCAAAATGTAATCAGTCATCGGACAATAAACCGAATTAGTTTCAAGTCCACATTGGAATTTATTAAATGTCCTACTATAGCCTGTATCGATTGAAGTGGAAATTCTGGAATACTTTGTAATAAACTTTTACTTAAAAAATAATAATGTGCTTCTGTAACAACTTTTCATTTATCGGTTATTGCTACAAACAGTTTCAGTTTCTTGTGGTCATAACTTCATTAAGTAACTTGCTCTTTTGCTTGTTGAACTGTGAAGAAAATATCTCTTTTAACTGTCCCGATTTTACAAACCACAATTTTGTCACTTGTTGGTCTATCTATGCACGTGGTGATTTCGACGTGCTATTGTTGCATAAGAGAAAGTTATTGGAATTTTTTGTTACATTGTCTACTCCTAAGTCTGCCAGCCACCGTTTTTGCTGACTTTTACATTTTGCACGTTTTGCTTGCTCAATATCTTAATCATTTCATTATATTGGGAGAGGTTATAAGATCGTGAGGGGTTAATAATTTTCTACAGAAATCTTTTGTGCAGGGCTGCTACAATGGTCCAAGTTAATAGTATCTAAGAGTAGTTAAAGTTCTATATCCTCATAAAATTTATTGAACATATCGGCAGAAAATCACAGATGTTATGTCTCAGATATTGTAAACTCTTTTGGTACTACTTTCAACAAAACTCCGATGGCACAAGTAGAGGGATGCTTGCTGGGTTCTCATTGATACCTCGGGAAGAACATCTTTCTTTAAGCTCAAGATTTGCTAACCTCTAAGGTGAAAATCATTTAGGGAAAAGCATCACACTTTCCATCTGTTGTATACTTTTCCGAGTTGGTTATGTCCTCTATTACTTCAATCTGCTTCACTTATGAAGTGGTATCTTTTTTACTGATTAAGATCGTTTTCATTAAATTTTTCAATATTTTTTTGCTGATGAAATTATTCGCTATTTGCTGTTGAACCCATTATGTAACCTAGTGTCTCCAGACCGATCATACCCGAAAACACGTATTGACCAGACCAAACACACTTTGGCTACCCTTGGCCACCAGAGTAAACGAACTTATGCCACCAATGACCAGATAGCCAAAAGCACTAGTAGTCGGTCATCGATGAATCCGATTCCAATTTGATCGAGAATAGAATTTTCCACATATCAGGAGTAATCTGTACAGAATGCATTTTAAGCTTTCTAACACTCCACTTTGATGATTTTCTCCTACAAAACGTTCTAGATATCAAAAAATGCGGTTGCTTTATGGTATAATGAAGTTTTATGGTCTTGTAAGGGTCATAAAAATTTCAAATTGGAAAATAACGCATTTTCTTTCTTTATAGTGTTCCGACCCAGCTCATCCAATTTTTAATGACACCACTGTGTAATGAAACCATAAACTCTGTGTAATGAGTATATGGATTGACTAAAATTGGTCAATGTTCAACTGAGAACTGTTAAGAAGACGCAAAACGGGCCAATGTCATTTTTATTGACAAAAACAGCTTTAAAAGCAACAAGTAAATAAAAACGCATGAGACTTTGACAACTTTTATCAATTATTTAGCATTATTTATCTACCTAAGCCAGGCGGACAGTTGTAATTTACTTATAAACACTCTCTTCCGAAAGAATAATGACTGTCAACTACAACACAACATTAGGTTTACCAGAAACGAAAAAAGTATCAAAAAAGCAAACTTTCTATATCAATTTAGAAAAAGATCGATTTAATTACAAAAACTGTGCGTTGACAGCATTTTTTTTCCAAATCGGTTTCACGCCATATGGAAATGAGTTCAGTGCGCTTTAACTAATTGCCAGAGGTTAAGTGGGCTATGGAACAAACAAAACTATTTTTTTTTGGTTTTGTTCCAGTTTTAAAGAATTTAAAATTTTGTTTAATTTTCATGTGAGCGGTGTTTTTTACGCCATGATTCTAGGAACAACAAATAAGACTTAAGAGTCCTGTTGATTCAATATTATATATTTTGCAAACAATTGGTTTGAATTTTAATAGGAAGCAGAAGAGGTCAAAAATTGATATAAAAAAGATGCACATGAAAAAAGTGTTGATTGCCTAATTGCCTTAAAAAACAAGAATAGGACAAGAGAGTAAATTATGCCAGAGGGTGAAACTTATAAAAAAAAGAAAAAGAGTTTTTTTAATTGAGGTGAAAAAAGCGATTTTGTTCTCTTTTTTTTTTTGAACTCCTTTTAGCCAATAAAGGCTAGCAATTACAATTAGCTTCTACTGACCATCTAATTTTTTGAATTTTTGAAGATTTAAATACTCATTATTCTGCTAAAAAAACCCAGAGAGGCAGATGGCAAACTAATTAAATTTCAAGAACTAAAATCTGGGAAGTCAGCATTTTTTATAGCTAATAATTTTTCAAAATTGCATCCATGAGCAATACTAGGTAAATCAAATTTCTGAATCGGCTTTGACTTGACAAAAATGGTATCATTGTTCTTTTCATGTTTGTGGAAAGGAAAAACAACCCCGTCTCATTCAGATTT
>NW_027451900.1:0-13403 GCF_964194025.1 Convolutriloba macropyga
AAAATATATTTAAAAAATGGGGGAATTTGCCAACATGAGTTTGAGAGTGTCGTACATCATAATTTAGTGCAGTAAACTTATCATACGATGTACTTAATTTAATCAGTGTACCCATTCCTGAGGGGCATGTGTATAAATCATATTTACTTCACATGCATGTCTGTTGCTACTAATTTCCCACAACGGGAAAACATTGTTCATACTTTATTTGACTTCTGGAATAACAGTTGAGTTATTCTCTCATTCTCTTTATTTTGCTTCTCGAGTACAGTTGCCCAATTTAATTTATTCTACACAAACTGTCTTTGTAACCCGAGTAAAGTAGACACTAGTCTGTACGCGGTTCGCTAAGCGAATTCATTTGAAAATTCTGTAAAGCGCACTCGCCGCGCAAGTAGGACATAGAACATAAACACAACTCACGACTCAAGAACAAGTACGCAAATTCACTCGCGTACGACAGAGAGAAAGCATTTCCGCGTTTGACCAACAAATATTTGAAAAATTATCGACTGCCGAATTTTCATCTCAGTTTAATCTTCTGCACTTTTTCTTTTTTTAGAAAAATGTATTAATAATTGGTACAATGCCGCTGCGGAAAATAATTATCATTTGAGCTATTACTGAGCCAATATTCTCTGTAAAATATAAAGTTATAATCAAAAAGAATTTTTATTAGCGAGGTCTTAATGCAAAACAATCTTGCTTTGTGTAGACAAATTTTATAAGCTCGCTGACAGATTCAGATTTAGAATCTCACATGGCGCAGTCAGCAGCCCAAAAACGAACCCCACTTGGCATTGAGCCATTTTGGGATGAACCAAGTGTAGACCCGCCACTGAAATGGGAAAAGTGGCAGATGCAGGCCAAGTTAGCGCTCCTTGCAAAGGAAAATATCACAATAGACACTTTGTTGGAACCAAAACCTGAAACAGTACAATTACCACTTGAACCGATCTATGAGGTTACGATAACAGGATCATCGGCACAATCGGAGCGGGAAAGATTGGCGAGAAACGCTCAATCAAAAATGAATTGGGAAAACCGATGTCAGAGACAACTGGAAATAGGAATAATGTGCGGAGACAAGCCATGGGCACAAGCCGATCGAAAAACTGTGTCAATGCTATACCTCAGCTTGGGCACTGAAGGACGTCGAATTGTCTGTAGTCAAAACCCACACCTCAAGATGGACAGTCTCTCAACAGCAGAACTTTGGACAATCATGGAAACAGCATTTATCCGTCAGCGCAACATTACATTCGACAGATATGTCCTTCTCACCACGAAACAGACAAGAGGAGAGTCTATCGAACTTTTTTTAGGGAAATTGAAAGAACTTTCTGAAAATTGTGAGCTCGGAAGCCAGGAAGACACTCTCATTAGAGACTTATTTATTGCAAATATGTTGGATCCAGAAATTCAACGAGAATTGCTGCGAGAAACCTTAGAACCAGCCCAAGCATTACGTTTGGCCATAAATATGGAGTTAGACCAAAGAAACCAGCTACAAATTACAAACTCGCAATCTGCTCCGCAAGTCAATGCAATAACCCCTCAACGAACATTTCGACCACCAAATCAGAGACCAAATACATCAAGCTTTACTCGATCACCAAACCAACTATGCAGGAATTGTGGCCTAACCTGGTCAACTAACCATAGAGTCAAATGCATTGCAAGAGGCAAGACTTGCAACAATTGTGGCCTTCAAAACCATTTTTCCCGAGTATGCAGAAAATCAAAAACATCATCAAACAAACCTAATCGTTCTAATGTTAACTCTGTGGAAGAAACTACTACTGACCAAACAGTAAATGCCATACAAAATATGAACTTTAACCCGCAATGCGTATCGGATTACGATAGCTCAGACGATAATATGGTCGCCAGCATTGCAAGTTCCGCAATTCAGATTGAACCAAAGAACACTATTCTACAAATTGGTAACAACCATGTTGGACTTCTCATCGACTCTGGCAGTGTATGCAGTATTTTGCCTGAGTCCCTTGCTTCGGAAATTGTGGATAATTCTCCCCTTTCTCGATGGTTGATGACAGCGCTTCCCCATGAACTCAAAACATTTTCCAATGAATCTATAAATGTGATAGGTATGATACAGGCACCAATTGCGAGCAATGGATGGCGACTTGAAGAAGCTGAATTTGTTGTAGTTCGTGACGGACTAAAACCACTAGTGGGAAGAGATCTATTTGACGCTCTTGGAATTTCAGTAAATCAAACCCCAAAACCGGAAGGTAGTATGGTCAACACTATCACATCACAATGTCCATTCAAAACACGCATCGCACAACAATTCCCTCAACTTATATTACGTACTGGTCGTTCAAAAATACACATTGTAAAATCCAAATTTCATCGTCATTTCCAGCCAAAACATCAAAAGGGTAGAAAAGTACCCATCAACTTACAAGAACGAGTAAATACTGAAACTAAAAAAAACTTCTTGCAGAGGGACATATAGAAAAATTGAACAACTGTTCTGATCAATATTTTATTTCGCCTATTGTAATCACAGTCAAACGAGATCAAACCATAAAATTAGCACTAGATTCTAAAACTCTTAACAAAGCAATACATAAGAACAAATATCAAATGCCAAATATTGAAACACTCATAGATTCGATATCACAAATAATTACAAACTACAAAACAGAACCTGCGGAGCAAATATATTTCTCTACTATTGATCTTAAATATGCTTACAGCCAACTAAATTTACACCCTGAAACTGCTAATCATTGTAATTTTAATATTATCAGTGGTGACATGACAGGCACATACCGATTCAAAACAGGATTCTACGGTCTAACTGACATGCCTGCCGAGTTTCAGAAGGCAATGGACTACACCCTGATTGGACTTAAAAACACATTCTGTTTCCTAGATGATATTTTAATTGTTAGTAAAGAGTCAGAAGATGATCACTTTAAACTCGTACTGGATTGTCTTCGAAAGTTAGATGCAGACAACCTCCGTATCAATCTTCCGAAATGTCATTTTGCAAAACAACAAATTTCATGGTTAGGATATAATATAACTCAATCTGGAATCTCGCCACTCGAATCAAAAACATCATCTATTATATCATTACAACCTCCTAATACACTCAAAAAATTACGCTCATTTCTCGGCTCAGTCCACTATATTAGCAAATTTATTCCCAATTTAGCTCAACTCTGCCATCCTTTAAGACCTCTACTTCGTAAATCCACTAAATTTGTTTGGACTGACACTCACACTTTACATTTTAATGCAATTAAAACTCGCATAGCAAATCATACCGAAAACATGCATTATAACCCCCAATTTGAAACGCGAATCAAATGTGATACTTCACGTTCTGGTTTGGGAGCAGCACTAGAACAACTAACAGTTGATGGTTGGAAACCGATATCTTTTGCATCCCGATTTTTAAATAGCAGTGAAGAACGTTATAGCATTAACGAATTAGAACTTCTTGGGGTAGTGTGGTCGATAGAATATTTTAAAAACTATTTATATGGAAAAGAATTTACTGTTATAACTGACCACCGCGCACTACTTTCCATTTTAAAAGAGCATCGATCAAATAAAAGTTATAATAGTAGGTTAGCACGGTGGGTTGACCGCCTCTTACCTTATCAATTCTCAATAGAGCATTTACCGGGCGCAAAAATGGGCCTAGTTGGTTACATATCCCGTAACCCATATCAACCAGCAAAAAGTGTTTCTAAGTATGACGAAGAATTTCTCGTTGCAACATTATCGAGTATACATACTGATGCTCAATTACTTCAACAAAAACACAATCTAACAGCTAATTCACTTCTTAAATTCTATATTGATATTGATACAGAACATAAAAATTCAAACAACATTACAGAAGAAGTTTTAACCATTGATTATGAAACTCAAAATCCTCAATCTGACATTTCTAATTCACTCGCTTTGCAAAACAATAGTTCAAACTACTATTCAAAACAATCTTCTATTCCGGAAATAAAACCCGCTCAGCGGGTACGCTTAACAAACATTAAATCAAATTTCGCTCCGCGAACTAATAGTCTAAAATTCTCATCCAAACAAACTTCCAATTTAGACATAAATCCCGCCCAGCATGTTCGCTTAACAAATAATAATTCAAACCTCGCGTCGCAAAAACACAATTATAATATTATCCCGTTAAAATCTAAACATATGTACAGCACACACGCTCCAGACGTACATTTAGCTCATAAAAATAATTCATTCGCGGATCAAATGCAACATACATTTATCCCTTCCACTAATGGAATTAATTGTACTAGTGTACATGATCAGCGAGTACATTTCAGTCAAAACAATTTCGTATTCGCTAACACATATACTCCTCCAAAAGTTAACACTTCTAGTTTAATTGATACCGCCCCTAATCTCGCATCGCGAGTACGCAAGTCTTTTAACAAATTAACACCCGCCTGGCATAATCCTTTACTAGTTACTCAAAAGACTAAAATGCATTCCTTAGATGACTCTTTTGCAACGCGAGTTACTAAATACCCAAATCATTCCAAATATGCGTCACATAGTCTACCATTTACAACTAATCCATTACAAATTGAGTCTCGAAGACTAGTAAATACAAGAAAAGCGTCACTCGCTCACCAAAATACATCCAAATTTACTACTTTAAGTCATTCGCACTTGTCAATCAAAAATCAGCCTCAAATTCCTACCTTTTTTAGTAAGCCACACTCAAATACTCTAAATAACTCACGTGCCCAATTGGTAAACAAAAATCAAGTGCTTTTTGCCCAAACTCAATCTGAAATTCAGTTGCCTTCCTTTTCAACCATCAATTTAATTGAAAAAACAACAACCTCATCAACAATGAGTCAACAAGCATCTTCTCTCAAAGGAAAATCTCTCTCAACTCGATCTACTAGAGCTTCGCCTGGCGTGTCATTCACTGATAATGCGACAACGAGCACGCCTCGCAGATCTTCGTCGCACTCCAACCTAAGTACCCCGCTAACGGATAGCCCACAAGTAATGTCGTTCGAACGAGTGGTGGGGAAAGTTTTCAGCAAAGGCCTCATTGCGTCACTGACAAGTAAGGATGCAGTCTTAAAAGAAGTGCGAGACTGCATAATTCGGGGGGACGAAGAAAGACTGAAGGCTCTCAACCCATACCTTCACAGTTATTGGCGGGACCTGCACGTGACAGGCGGGTGTGTCTGCATGGACGAGAAGGTGGCAATCCCCAATGCACTAAAAGAGGCCCTCATAGACGACCTCCATGCCAGTCACCCGGGTAGCTGGGGGATGATATGTATGGCCCAGCACTGCTGGTGGCCATACATGAATCGCGATTTGCTAGTCAAAGCAATAGAGTGCAAATCTTGCACTGCTATCGGTAAAAATTTAAAATCTGTTATTCCCGCAAAACAATTTAAAGCACATACACCATGTATAGTTCCCAACCATGAAATACAAATAGACTTTGCAGGGCCCATTAATAACGAAAAAGAACATGAAATATATATTTTAACATGCATCGATAGATTTTCAAAATATCCTTCCTCGGAATTAGTTGATAATGCAAATGCCTCGAATGTCATAAAATTTTTAGATAATTATATACAAATTCATGGAGTTCCTCGTTCCTTAAGAATAGATCAAGCCCGTTGTCTTATAGGTAACCAAGTAAAAAATTTTTGTACAAAAAACAATATAACATTAATACCAGCTCCGGCAAATGATCATCGTGCAATAGGTTTAGTAGAACGATTAATTGGTACAATTAAACAACGCTTGGCATGTATTAAAGACGCACACAAAGAACTAAATACGTTCACCATTAAAGCAGCATTAAAATCAATTATATACCAGCTTCGCATATGCAAACATAAAACAACTAAGCTTTCGCCATTCGAATCTCACTTCGGGCGTACGGCTAATACACCACTCAGTAATATAAGCACTCAACCTAAATCATCTGACCTCAGTTATGAAAAAATTTTGAATCATTATTTAGATGAGGAAACTGTAACCCCCAACGAATTGCTGCCGGAAGAACATTGGGGAAACATCCGGAGTGATGATGAAGTCGAGCGCAATATGTGCAAGGCGACTAAGGATGCTACTAATCGCGAACGGCAAGCCACAGATAACGAATCACGCTTCCTCCGTACCACACATGCACACCGTCCACTCCCATTGAAAGAACACGCGGTCCAACTCAATATTGCCAGAAAAAAGCACCTCCACAAGCGATCCAAGAAGAACCTAGACGGATTGTATGAGGTGTTGGCACCAGGATCGGTCGTCCAAAAGACAGACCAATACACTTCGGTCATTCGCGAGCCGGGTAAGGTTGAAGTCACTGTACGCAATAGTGATATTGCAAAATTTGGCACTAGTGAGGAACGAAAGACTAAGTTGACGGAGTATATTAATCGCAGGGGACCCCGCACGCATGAAAAGACAACGGAAGCCAAAATACTCAGCCATACCAAAGAGTGTACCCGCATCCAGAAAGGAGACAGGAAAATGAAACACCGAAAACGGGAGACTGGCAGTGGCGTATCTTCGAACAATTCTAACATTGCTCGCGCAATGCGAGTACGTATGCCAAAAGTTCCAGATAATTTCGCCCCGCAAGTACTACCCGTAATTCCAGAGGCTGCTCCCGATCAGCAAATTATAACGGAAGAAGTGATTATCGCACCCCCACCTACAAATACGCAGCCAGAAACAACTGAACCATCTCATCCTGCTCCAACAACATCTTTCGCTGATACTCTTACACGATCCACTAAACGAACTCGAAAAAGCCCCAAATATTACGGTTATGATAAAGACGACTCCTCGAGTGAATCCACTAATTCGTGTCCCCCGAACTTTGCTCCACCCCGTAGGAAGCGTCGAGTGGGTGACATAGAATCGTTTCAGCCCTCAGTGATACAAACCATTGTGGACACTGCTACCCAAGTTGAACCGATTCGCAACGACTTTCCTTCGCCCATCATTGGACAGGTGTCTCCAACGGACCCCCGTATTCGGCCAGCTGATCATAGCACTTCAAATGAACTGATTATTGACGAAGAGGACATGTGAAAACTGATATATTGTTAATTATGACTAGCTATGATAACCAGTAAATATATTGTTGATACTATTTAACCGGTGAATAAGTATTATTATTATTCATATTGTTATTAAAATTTTATTTCATGCAATTTTAATTTTGAAAGCGGGAGAAATGTCGTACATCATAATTTAGTGCAGTAAACTTATCATACGATGTACTTAATTTAATCAGTGTACCCATTCCTGAGGGGCATGTGTATAAATCATATTTACTTCACATGCATGTCTGTTGCTACTAATTTCCCACAACGGGAAAACATTGTTCATACTTTATTTGACTTCTGGAATAACAGTTGAGTTATTCTCTCATTCTCTTTATTTTGCTTCTCGAGTACAGTTGCCCAATTTAATTTATTCTACACAAACTGTCTTTGTAACCCGAGTAAAGTAGACACTAGTCTGTACGCGGTTCGCTAAGCGAATTCATTTGAAAATTCTGTAAAGCGCACTCGCCGCGCAAGTAGGACATAGAACATAAACACAACTCACGACTCAAGAACAAGTACGCAAATTCACTCGCGTACGACAGAGAGAAAGCATTTCCGCGTTTGACCAACAAATATTTGAAAAATTATCGACTGCCGAATTTTCATCTCAGTTTAATCTTCTGCACTTTTTCTTTTTTTAGAAAAATGTATTAATAATTGGTACAATGCCGCTGCGGAAAATAATTATCATTTGAGCTATTACTGAGCCAATATTCTCTGTAAAATATAAAGTTATAATCAAAAAGAATTTTTATTAGCGAGGTCTTAATGCAAAACAATCTTGCTTTGTGTAGACAAATTTTATAAGCTCGCTGACAGATTCAGATTTAGACAGCCGCGTATCAAAAGAAAATAATCGAAGGACGCGTATCGTCATTGTTTCAGCGTCTTTAATTTTTTAGAAATCAATTTTTTTAACGAGTTCTTCGATAGCGTTTGTGAAGGTCAAACAGCAATTATTGATCGAAGGTTTTCCAGGCCCAGCTTGAACAGGAGCAGTTCTCTTTTTACATTGAATATTTTTGTCTGAAAATCAATGTGCTCAAAAGGTATCTTTTCTTCAATCAACGACAAATAAAAATCTTGCATCCAAAGCTAATTTTATTTGATTCCTGCGAAAATCATGGCTTCATGAAAATCCAAATCAAGCTAAACACAATTTTGAAAAAAAAACAGAAAAGTTTCAAAAGGCTTACAGTTGCTACAGTTTTTTTAATAAATTGATTTTTATTTTTCTATGACTAGATTCTTTTCCGCTGTTGCTAATGACAAAATAAAAGCCTTTGGAAAAAACATAATTTACTCAAGTTCAGTTTTCATTCCATATAGGCTAAACAACAAATGTTGTGCATGAGACTAGTGTTTTTCATTGTCAGGTGTTACATATGGCGTGCTTCGAACTAAAGTATTGGTCCTTTTATTCTCATTTTTGTTCGCGCAATTTCTTCGTGCACTTTACTTTGCCTTAACTAGAGCAGTCTCATTTTTATGGTCAAATTTCAATTACTCAAAACAAACAAAATTTTGTATATCTCATAAGACATTGAGACTTGTCACTCTGGGCTACAAATAAAATCCTTATTTTGCCTTCCATTAGAAAAACAGTGAGCAAATTTGGTTGCAAATTTATTCTTATATATCTGCAATTCACTTTCATACAGAATTTTTTTTTATATATAGGCCTTTTTTCTGCTGCCGACTGTCACATATGTTTGAAAATGTCATAAGCAATCGGATACTAAAGTTGCTAAGGAAAACAATTTGTTGGGGGTTTCGTTTTTGCGGTAAAAATTAATTTAGGTACCATTGCTTTCATCAGTACTTCAATATGTGTCTGCAGTTTGGTATCTTGCGGCTACAGCAAACCAGAAACTTGTCGATGCACTAACATTTTTTATGCTGCCATAAGCTTATCGGCGAATTCAAATTGATGTTTCACTGCTTTTTAGAACCGTAGGGGGAATGGTAGATTTTTGCGTCAAAGTACAGCAAGAGCACAAAAGGAGGCTAATCCCCCTCTTTGTAAACAAATTGATGATTGAAAAATGTCGTTGACCGAGCTAAAAGATTCTAGTAACATTTGTCATTTAAAAAACATTTTTTTCAACCCAATTAATGTTTTTTGCATTAAAAATACCAGTCAATTTCACGTTTTTTTAAAATAAATTTTTTGGTTTTAGCGGTGATTAAAATGTCAAAATTAAGCAAATATTTGAGCAAAGGTTTTGATACTTTACCTGAATCAACGTTCAGTTAGTATAGAATTAAACTAAAAAATTTTTTTCCACTCAAGAATCAACGCCTGCGAGAGCGATTGTTTTCCAAAATAGATGAAAAAAAGTAGAAGTTGTTTATATTACATTCTTGTAACCGTAGTGTTTTGTTTATTATACTCAAACTGATTTAGCGGGAGATTAGTTGCAGAGAGTACAATAAGATTTCAAAAAGAACAATTAATTGCTTAATTGGCAACCAGTGTAGCTGGTTCAAGAACAAAAAATTTGTGTTAAACGCGACTATGAAAAAATTAAACGCTGAGCTAAATTCTATTTTTTACTAAAAATTTGCGTACAAAACAAAATTGGCTGATCATTGCGAAGTTAATAACAATAGTCAACACGTCATAACATTTAGAGTCTAAGTAGGTTGGATTTCTTATTTTGATCTTTGACCATAAATTTAGCAGGTATCAAACTGAACTCGAACAAAGAAAAATCACAAGCAAAGACAGGTAAATATTCTTTGTTCGAATTTTTTAAACTCTTCCTTTAATTGTGGTAATTTTAAGCTAAAAGTGAAACATCCGTTCTTTTTGGTTTATTCAGATTTTCAATGTCAACAGTGGCTGACGAGCCTTTTCAAAGTCTCGATTTGTTCAGTGTTCTTGCTTCATCGTTAAAAAAAGGGGACGTTTGATCTGGCATATACTTTGAGTTTTCAGAGGATGGCTTTGATCAACATAAATTTTTTATACCATTGAAAACAACGTTCAGGTTTCAGGATAATTTGTGTTGATCGGAGCAATAAAATGCTTTTCAAAGACTCCTGTGTGAACATCGAAGCGTGTTTTCCACGCGACCTTCCTCATATCTAAATACAAGATATTCTTAGGTTTCAACATTTTGCGGTTACCACGTATATTATCCAAAAAAACTCTATCATTTGATAACAGCATTGACTAAAGTCCATAAACATTGATAGATACTAAAATCGTTATTTGCAATAGAACACACATGATTCTGTAATTTAGTGGTGCAGTTTAAGATTACATAACATTGTTCGAGGTTCTTAGGTTAATTAGAAAAAATTTTTTTCAGCGCTGTCTTCGTTGACGTTTGTGAACGTGAAACAGCTACTTGTGAACAAAGGGTTTCCAGGCACAGTTTAAACAAGAGTAGGTCTATTTTCAAATAGAATTTTTTGTATGAAAATTGTTGTGCTTAATTTTTATCTATTTTCTATTGAACTACAAACAAATATCTTGCCTCCAGTTCTAGTTTAATTTGATTAATTTGAAGTTCATGAATTCATGAAAGTCCAAATCAAGTTAAAGACGATTTCCAAATAACAGAAAAGTTTCAAAATGCTTACGGTGGCTGCAGTTTTTGAATAATTAATTGGTTCTCTGTTTTGTGCAGGTAGATTTTGTTGTTAATGAGAAAAAAATGTCTTTTGGAACGAAAAAAAATTTGCTCAAGTTCAGTGCTCATTCCATATAGGGAAAACAACAAATGTTGAGAATGAGCCTATTGCTTTTTTATGGTCATGAGTTCTATATGGCGTGCTTCGAACTAATGTAATGGTCCCTTTATTCTCATTCTTCTGAATTGTTTGTGCAATCTGATTTGCCTTATCTGGAGAAGTTTCATTTTTATTGCAACTATTTCAAGATACTCAAAGCAACCAAAATTTTGTGTATCTGATCATACATTGAGAGTTGGTACAAATTAACGTCGCAAATTCCGCCGTAATTTTGCTTTTTACACCTTTATCAAAAAACTAATATTGATGTATGGTTGAGGATTAAATCTAATTAGAATATAAACGAATTGGCAAACATGAATTCGAGAAAAGACATTTGTGCGCTTGACTAACTAAGATTAGGGACAGATAAAACTCTATCACAGTACAGAGCTAATCCTCCGCAATTTTTCATTTTTGTAGCACCAAAGTATTAGTAACTGGTACAACACTGCTGAGGATAACGATCATAATTTCAGATATTATTGAGTCAAGTTTCTGTGTAAAACATAAAAATGATATCAAAACCAAAAAGGAATTTTCATTATCAAGGTCTTAATGAAAAACGATCTTAGAAATTCGCTGTCAAATTCAGATTTAGGCAGCCGGGTTTCGGAGGAAAACGGCCATTTCCTCGAGATTGGGAGTTTCAACTTGAACTTTATCGGATTTCTAACAAAATTTAGAGAATTTTTTGCAACGACACTGTTTTTTAGAGCTTTTACGGATACACGTCAGATAAACTTCTTTATTCCTGGAGAACTATTTTAAATACAGAAATGATTAAACTACAAAGGTAATGATGCTGCATTTTCAGTGGCCATTTAATGGCACTGATTGTTGGCTGATAAATAATTTGGAACCATTCGGAAAAGTTTCGGCTTTCTGTTTTGAAACATTTTGTCTTTAACCATGGTTTCTTTGCCTTCGATTTTTCATTTATTTGTATTAAGATCTGTAGTGTTGTTCTCTGTAGTAGTTCTGAAGGCAGCGCTGTGGTACAAGTTTTCAAGTGTATTTCAGAGAATTGATCTCCAACTTCAGTGATTCAGTTTTGGAAATCAGCGAGTCGACATTTTTATAACGTGACATTAACAGCAAGTATAGATCAAATGCTGACAAAACATTGGCAAACGTCGTGGACATGACGAATTGAGTTTTCCAATTAATTTGTAGTTAGAGGTTTTCCAATGAAAAATCCATGAACAAAGTAAGTTTTAAATCAAACACAGATATCAGGTACTTTTCTGTACTTGTAACCACGCAAAAAATTGTGGCTGATTGGCGGAGGATAAAACCTTCATTATTTTGGACAATTTTATACAGTCAAAAGAATGCATTAGGTGATGAATAAGATTTAATTTCACAAAAATTTTGACTTAATTTATACACAAAAATAACTGCATGAATGTTTAAATCAATCGACCAAAGCAATCGAAGAACATTTATACAGTCAAAAGACTGCAATAGGTGCTGAACGAGAACTAATTTAACAAAAAAACTGACTTCTTTAATACAAAAATTGAACAGCATGAAAGTTTAAATCAATCGAAAAAAACAATCGAAAAAAAATATTGCAACAAAAAGCTCAAACAATCAAATAGGAATAACTCTTACGCCCAAAATTTGATATAGGAAACTGAGGCAAACCAATAAATTTTGCAAAAATTAAAAATGAAGAGTATAGAATCGGACGATTATAGTATTTTTTTTAAGATATAAAATCTTCAATAACGGGCTATCCCAACAAAATCCGGCGTTTTTTAAACAACAAAAAATGACAATCCCAGAACCCGAAACAGAATTAAATATTCTCCTGGTGGGCCGGAAGCCTATTGAATAAACAATCGCAACAGTAGGGCTATATTTTTAAAATTTATTTTCTTTTTTAGTTGCTGTCGAAGCAATCTTTGTAAACGGGTGACTCTTAGTAATGCAAATTTTCCGCTAGACAGTTTTTACGCTTGTGTTCTATATGATTCTTTGACTTCTTCAGTAATTTTTAACTCTTGGGTTCTACATTTTTGAGTGATCTAGGTTGGTCTGATTTTGAAAGATTGCTGTTTTTTTTAAATAAAAGCAATTATGTGCTTAAGAGATTCAAAGCCGTGGTAGTTTGCTGTGGTTGACATATCAGTGTGATATCATGGCGGTCTGGAGTTTGAACCCATGTGAGCTTGTTTTTTTAACGCATAAAACACTTCTAAGCTACGCTTCACTTTAAATAAAAAGCTAGGTTTGTAGTGCCCGATCAAACTAACGGTTGTCGGTGTATGTTCATTGTGTGTCTTTCCTCAAACAAAAAACTAATCATACTACTACTACTACTACTACTACTACTACTACTACTACTACTACCACTACTACTACTACTACTACTACTACTACTACTACTACTACTAATACTACTTTTACTACTACTACCACTACTACTACTACTACTACTACTACTACTACTACTACTACTACTACTACTACTACTACTACTACTACTACTACTACTACTACTACTACTACTACTACTACTACTACTACTACTAC
>NW_027451901.1:0-23000 GCF_964194025.1 Convolutriloba macropyga
AATAATGGTAAAGGTTCTGCCTTGCGTCTCATCACCGCAACTTGCTTGCTCTGATGTTTTTGCGATGCTTGATTATACATATATATGTATATATATATATATATATATATATATATATATATAAATATATATATATATATATATATATATATATATATATATATGTATGCATGTATGTATGTGTATATATATATATATATATATATATATATATATATATATACAAGTTGTTTTACATTTAATTTCCCTTTTTGAAACCTAGAGCTGATTGAAGCAAACTTTTATCTGTAATTGTTCTACATTTCGAATAGCGTATATTAATTGACTATCCAAGAGTTGTGAGTTTCTTTGTAGGAAAAGTTAATAATTCTAACTTTTGTGACGAGAAATAAAAGAGTGAATAAAAATTTTGTACTAAATTTTGTAAGGAAAAGAAAGAGAGGAAGCTTACCTTTTTGTAGGTCTGCAATTCGGTATTTGCAGGAGAGAGACAGACGTTTTTGTAGGAATAAAAGGAGCAGCGGCGGCGCCACAAATTTCAGAGGTGATCAAATCAAAGCAATCAGTTATACTTTTGGCCAATTATTAGTGGAATGGTTGAATGAAAGGTCTTTTCAATTTGATAATTGTTTGTTTATTGCTAACTGCTGCTGTATAATTAGAAGAAACAACAATCGCACATTACATCACAAGAAGTATAGTTAGTTGTAATAAAAGTGAGAGCAGAGAGAGCGCTTTTGTAGTAGAGTAGTTATATTGTAGAATTGAGGTGCTGCTCGTTTGAACAACAAGATTTGGTGATAACTAATGCTGATAAATATAAAACCAAACGAGAAGAGCAGAGTGAAAAAAAGAAGAGAAGGGAGATAGAACGGTGAGATAGATGAAAAGCGGTGCTGCTTTGCAGTTGTGCTGGTGTTGTGCTGGCTATAATATCATGATCGTTGGGAGTCTAGCGAAGCACATTAATGCGAGAGTGAACGCATCACCACACTTCAATTACACTCGCGCTCTTTCATTCCAAATTTTAATTGAACTTCACAAGTTTTTTGATCTTCTATCTTTCATATTGTTTGTAATTTCTATCTCTTGCTCTGTCAGTTATATATATTATATTCATCCACTCACTATAGCTATGATTGCTAGCTAGCCGTCAAAGAGTATAACAAGAACATAAAACAACAAACACCACTCAATAAGGCCCACTGTGGCCGGCCGAGCGGCTAGCCGGCTCTTGTATCGCTTTCAATTCTCTTTATTCTTTCTCTCTCATGTTGTAGCTCTTTGTGAATAATTCATCTTATGTCATATAGTTTTTTTTTAATCTATGGCCCGTCTGTGACTGTGCGGTCATGATTTGATCTAGTCATAACTTGAGCACTGCTCATTATTATCATCATCATGGCCACTGGAGCTCTAACTGTTTAATGGCCATACATGCGCTGTTGTTATGTCTAATGCTACTATTATTCTGCTGGCTATATGGTAGTGGTGTTGTCTAGCCATAATTCAAAGGGATAGACATTTTGGCGACATCACTTCTTTCTCATCTTCAGACTATAAAGTTAACTTCAGGTTTTTTAATCACTTCTTATAAACTTTGTTTCATCTCTCTCTCATATTTATTTATTCTATATATCAGGTGTATTATCATCTGTGTATGTTATAGACATCAGTATCATAGTAATATCTAGTTCAAACTGCCAGTCTTATTAAATGGCAGATGTGCGACTTTTTAAAATCAAATATCTTTTCCTTTGAGCAACCGTCCGGAAATATTGACGATGACGTCAATGCCGTTTCCCTCCGAAATATCTGAACTTCAACGGCTTTTAGGAACAAATTCATTGCACGCTAAATCTTTGTTACTGGGACTGAAAAACCGCAGAGTTCGCAATATGTAATGACAAAAATTACATCTCATCTTGAATAGGGAAACACATTTTTTTTCACACTAAATACTACCTAGGTATCCTCACCATTAATTCATAAATTTTGGCAGTTGAACTGATTCAGATGTAAAATGCAAATAATTCAGATGTAAGATATCTTAGCAGACATTTAATGATCAGACACAAATCGAAAATACCTAAGATATCTAGGAAAAGTAAAACTTGACCACTCGTCCAAATGAGCTAGTTAACATAGAAGTCATCAAAAGAATAGCCGTATGCACTATTGGCAATTGGAACTTGCTGAATATCTGTGAAACAATGCGCTAAATCAAAAACGTGCATAGGATATAGAACAAAAAGCTAAAGGCTAAGATAAGATTTTCGTGTAATAATTTTTTAAATGAGACTTTGATAACTTGAACTACTAAGTCTTGGTGCATATTTTTCCCATTTATTCCATATCCTTTGAAATGAATAATTTTGTTGAACTCTGTTGAGTTCATATTATTATAAAAGTATGGCAAACTCAAAACTCATTTTGTGTTTTGCGGGAAAAAATGACGAACAATTTTTGAATATGTTTTAATAAATTGGGCTCTATTTAAAAAAAAAGCTATCTTAGTGGACCCAAGAGCAAACAAAAAAATCAAAATTTTCTTACTCTTTAAATACAAAACAAAAGACATAGGAGACAGATCTTCTTAAATAACGGAAAAAGCTCGAAGCAGATTTTTTTTCTGTTTTTTTTTATAGTCAGAACCCAGAGTTATGTCTCAGAGCTTTTCAGCGCTGAATCAGCACATTTCAAGAGTAAAAATTCAATTCACTTCCGAAACATTGTATACCAGAATACTTTAAGTTCCTTTATGTGCAGCTTTTCTTCATTATGATTATATTTATTTCATAGAGTTCGCCCAGGCTAAATTTATCCTGTATAGTCTGAAAAAACACATACTCCAAAATTAAGTCTGAGCAGAATGAAGTCATACTTTTGTAGCTTATATTTGCTAATTACTATAGTAGTTTACACACTATTTATACTTACACTGGTTTGTAGGCAATTACCACAAGGTCCATATAGCACAGTAGTTACGACTTGCTACGCAAATTAAAAGTTGCAAGTACCCACGCGGAAGTTCGAATTGCATATAAAGCAAACCTTGTGGGCGGGAATTAAATTGAACATGTTGTTTTTCGTGAAGAAAATTTTGCTCAAAAATCAGGCTGGCCATTGTAAATTGTGACATGAACAGAGTACTGGGCATCCTAAAAAGCAGAATGTCTTTAGACGGATTCAACGCTGATTTGCTCTGCCACCAACCTCGGGGAACACAAGAAGTACAGGAAAAATTAAAGCAAAAAAACCCAGCTAAATACTAAAAAGGTATCTTAAAAATCTTTGAGGACAAAAGAAAGAAAAATGACAGGAGGAACTTTGAATTTTTTGGGAAATTTTGGGAAAAAATGACGAACAATTTTTGAATATCATTTAATAAATTGGGCTCTATTTAATCATTAAGCTATCTTAGTGGACTCAAGAGCAAACAAAAAAATGAAAATTTTCTTACTCTTTAAATACAAAACAAAAGACATAGGAGACAGATCTTCCTAAATAACGGAAAAAGCTCGAAGCAGATTTTTTTTCTGTTTTTTTATAGTCAGAACCCAGAGTTATGTCTCAGAGCTTTTCAGCGCTGAATCAGCACATTTCAAGAGTAAAAATTCAGTTCACTTCCGAAACATTGTATACCAGAATACTTTAAGTTCCTTTATGTGCAGCTTTTCTTCATTATGATTATATTTATTTCACAGAGTTCGCCCAGGCTAAATTTATCCTGTATAGTCTGAAAAAACACATACTCCAAAAATAAGTCTGAGCAGAATGAAGTCATACTTTTGTAGCTTATATTTGCTAATTACTATAGTAGTTTACACACTATTTATACTTACACTGGTTTGTAGGCAATTACCACAAGGTCCATATAGCACAGTAGTTACGACTTGCAACGCAAATTAAAAGTTGCAAGTACCCACGCGGAAGTTCGAATTGCATATAAAGCAAACCTTGTGGGCGGGAATTAAACTCAACATGTTGTTTTTCGTGAAGAAAATTTTCTCAAAAATCAGGCTGGCCATTGTAAATTGTGACATGAACAGAGTACTGGGCATCCTAAAAAGCAGAATGTCTTTAGACGGATTCAACGCTGATTTGCTCTGCCACCAACCTCGGGGAACACAAGAAGTACAGGAAATATTAAAGCAAAAAAACCCAGCTAAATACTAAAAAGGTATCTTAAAAATCTTTGAGGACAAAAGAAAGAAAAATGACAGGAGGAACTTTGAATTTTTTGGGAAATTTTGGGAAAAAATGACGAACAATTTTTGAATATCATTTAATAAATTGGGCTCTATTTAATTATTAAGCTATCTTAGTGGACTCAAGAGCAAACAAAAAAATGAAAATTTTCATACTCTTTAAATACAAAACAAAAGACATAGGAGACAGATCTTCTTAAAAAACGGAGAAAGCCCGAAGCAAACTTTTTTTCTGTTTGTTTTTAAAAGTCATAACCCAGAGTTATGTCTCAGAGCTTTTCAGCGCTGAATCAGAACATTTCAAGAGTAAAAATTCAATTCACTTCAATTGTATACCAGAATAATTTAAGTTTCTTTATTTGCAGTTTTTCTTCATTATGATTATATTTACTTCATAGAGTTCGCCCAGGCTAAATTTATCCTGTATAGTCTGAAAAAACACATACTCCAAAATTAAGTCTGAGCAGAATGAAGTCATACTTTTGTAGCTTATATTTGCTAATTACTATAATAGTTTACACACTATTTATACTTACACTGGTTTGTAGGCAATTACCACAAGGCCCATATAGCACAGTAGTTACGACTTGCTACGCAAATTAAAAGCTGCAAGTACCCACGCGGAAGTTCGAATTGCATATCAAGCAAACCTTGTGGGCGGGAATTATACTGAACATGTTGTTTTTCGTGAAGAAAATTTTGCTCAAAAATCAGGCTGGCCATTGTAAATTGTGACATGAACAGAGTACTGGGCATCCTAAAAAGCAGAATGTCTTTAGACGGATTCAACGCTGATTTGCTCTGCCACCAACCTCGAGGAACACAAAAAGTACAAGAAAAATTAAAGCAAAAAAACAGCTAAATACTAAAAAGGTATCTTAAAAATCTTTGAGGACAAAAGAAAGAAAAATGACAGGAGAAACTTTGAATTTTACTGATTTTGTTACAATTGTTTCGTTTAATTTCGGTGTTAATCTCTTCAAAACCACAAAATAGTCACGAGGCAGAATCAATATACCTGCGATTGCTTGTAAGGGACTTCGAGAAACTTGATATAGAAAACAAAAGGTTCAAATCCGATATTTTAATCAGACAAAATATTCTCTCTTTACTTTTATACAACGAATAAATGTCTTGGAAAGACTAACTTGTTGTTAGGCTAAACAAAAATGATAGCATTTTTTATTTTACAGTGACAACCTAAGTAAAAAAAATTGTGAACCTATTTTCGATGGATTTCATCGCAATGCATATCAAATAAATTCTATAGTTGAGAACCGGCGAAGGCTATGTTGTTGCGGCGTTCAACCAATGTTGTGGTCGTCTGTAGTTAAATATAAACTACACAATCGCACACAGGTCAACACACCTAATTTTGGTGTTCACATACCAGTGCACAGAAAAGCAGACATACGTTAACAGGCAAGCACAACAGATTTGTTAACGTAACCCTACACATGCTGACGAACTTTTGGATCAATATGCATACACAGACACGTATTTGATCACTGCACTGCTAATAGCACTGGTAATCTCAAGCGCACACAAATGTGACACACACACGTAAAATCTCTGATAAAAAAGTCAAAAAGCAAAAAAAAAATTTAAAACTTTTTTGTTAGAAATTAGGCAACGTCTTAAAGTTTTACTTCACGAGAATGATTCAGTTTTTCGAAGCTTTTGAATGATGATGTCGTTCTAATTTCTCAACGCAAAGGATGCCAATTATTCTTTTGCGAGCACAAAAATTTTGCCGGGCATGAATTCCCCTCTCATAAAAGGCGGTTGGAACATTATTACTAAACGATAACAGTTTGTATGATTACTGAGTGGTCAAACAACAACCACCTTCAACAAGGTCTTCGTTCAAAATACTCGTTTGGATTGTAAATTTTGGAGTGATTTTGGCGTATCTCTGCCGCAGTTTGGTATTAGATATCACTCATCAAATTTTTTTAACCCAGGATGAGGTCATCGATTCAAAAACAAGTATGCGAAAGACCTACTGTGGTCGAGGACAAGGGTTCAGGCCAAACAGGCCACGGCAAGTTTTGGGCCGCACAAAACAGACCCGAACCATAGCCCAGACCGAATAGACTCGCGCCAAACGAGTTCACACCCTGAGTCAGACCGACCAAACTATCTTTGAATTACTGTCGACGTCATTGTCATATGTTATCAAAATCCTCAGAAATAAAAACAAAACCGCACAGTTTTGGATTCCAAAATTTAAAAACTTCCTTTTAACCTTAAAAATATCATGCCATCTCATCGCCTTAGATAGATTTGAAAAACTAAAAAAAAACTTCCAAAGAAATATGTCAAAATAATTACTTTAAGAGCCATAAATAATGTAAACAAAAAGATCGATCAAACTGACAAACGCAAATTGGAAAACAAACAATTTTGGTAAAACCAGTTTGTTACATCTTGAGAGAGATAGAGAGAGAGAGAGAGAGAGAGAGAGAGCAATATTTTTTAAAATGAAAACATAGAATGCTTGATAAATTAGCAGAAAAATCTTTGCTTTTTTGGTTTTTAATTTACCGAAACTCCAATTTCCTTTAGCTAGTGTACCCAAAATTCACTGCTCTTGGAATATTTTGAGCCCTTTAATCCCAAACAAAGATAAAAAACAAAATATCAGAAAAAAATGAAAAAACGAAAATTCATTAAATTCAGTTCAATCTTTTGCAATTTTTACTTTTTAATAATTTTTCATTCGTTTTTTAGATTTCCATTTTACTGCAAAAAAGCTTTCTAAAAAAACTGTTTAGTCTTTCTAGAATGCGTACTGATTTTCGATTTTGGCTGGAGTCAGAGGAACGTAGTCAGAGGAAGTAATAAATTATTATATTGCATTCGCAAATCAAAAAAACATTGCAATTTAAACGTATTCAGAAAACGAACTTAAGCTTAGATGCAACACTTTTTTTGCTTTTTCCCATAATTGAGTAATTATAGGTATAAACCGGCTTGAGAGAATATCAAAACTTTATTCTTTTATTTGGAAAAACACTTTTGTTTTTTGCCCATTTACCAAACGATATTGTACGCTAAGGTTTTGGCGTATCACTAAGTTATTACGGGGAACCACATCAGCGATACCTTACCGATTAGAAGTGAAAAAATACAAATGGTAAAAAAATAATGAAAAATAGATGAACGATTCCTGGTAATCATACTGGGATCATATGATATCTTTGAAATCATAAAAGGATCATAAATGATTTCTTTTGTTTCATACAAGGATCGTACTAAGAAATCAAATAGGGACAGTATGAAATCTTATCTGATCCTTGTACGAAATCAAAGAAACTTCAACTCCGGCTTTTGAACAGACTGGGCGGGAACGAACAGACTAAAGACAGACTTTGAATCAAACCGATATAACAAATTGCATAACATTTGGAGAATTATTATTTATGCATTTCCAATTTTGGTTCTCAAAAAACTCTATTAAACTATTTTAGCTGTTTTTTTAGTTAGAAATTATCAAACACAAGAACCAGTCAATATTACGTAATCAAAACCCGGTGTTCGTTTGATTGACCAGCTTTATATTGCTAGTTTTCAAAGATCAGCTTCTGCTGACAAAAATGTTTGTCCCAGGACTCAATTGTTCTTTTTCTGACCCCAGTTGAGATGTCAAATTATGAAAAGACCGTGGTCGACCAATATCGGGTATAAAAAGACCGTGGTCGACCAATGTTGGGTATGAAATGATTTTAGGTGGAGCTTAATAGTCTTGGTAGGCCTTAGGTTGACCCTAATGGTCATGCTCCACTTTAGGTCGACCGATGTGGCACTGGTCGACCTAGGGTTTTAACTGATGCGTTTTTGCATATAATGTAGTTGCAAGTGTTAATGGTTTTGCTTCAGTTGGCAAAAACTTTTGGCCAAGGACAAAATTTCTTTTTTAAAAAATTTTTGTTCCAGCCAACATAATGTCCTTCTATTTTACATCATTGAGATGTTTCTAGGTCATTTGATTTTATCTTTGTATATACAGAGTGCTCAACACTGGGATTCAAAGAACCCATAAACCCCTAAAAATGCACTAAATATTTGGTAAAAAAGACCTGTGAAGTAGACTTTAGCCGACCGTACTGGATATGAAAAGACCATTGGTCGACTTATGAAAAGACTTTATGTCGACGGTATCATCTATGAACAAACTATGGGTCGACCGTTATCCGGGGATGAAAAGACCCTAGAATCGACCAATATTGGATATGAAAATACCGTTGGCCGACTTATGAAAAGACTTTAGGTCGACGTTACTAAGGGATTCGACCGTGTATTTAAGGTAGGGAAACTACCCCCCGTGTCGACTTTATAAGTCTTTTCATAAATTCGACCTCTCAACTGGGGGAGCAGAGGACTGGCTACTGTAATTGGCTGCACTTCTGAGATTTGAATAGTGCAAATAGTCTATTAGAGCTAACTCTGTTTTTAACTCGGTCAGACCAAGCAGACCGAAATGACATTTAGAGGGAAAAAACGAACAGACCCAATTCAGTTATGGGCCAGACTGAGTGGCGCGACTGAACTTTCGCCCAGTCTATAAACTCGGTCGCTTAATTTCGTATCTTTTTTTCACTCTAAATGTCATTTTCCGACAAATTCAGACTGGTTTTGTCAATAGATCAATGATTCAAATCATGAATAGTTATGTTAGTCGATTTTCGAATTTCACCCATGAAGTTTCTTTGTTTGTTTTAGATGGACGCAACTGGACTTTAGCTGGAGCCATTGGGACGTTAGCTGCAACACAAAGTTTTAAATGAATTTGAAGAGTTGCCTACTGCACATAATGTAGTCAACGCTTATTGCCTTCGAAGTTTCAACATTAAAAAATATACGCTGAAAAAACAAATTGAGATATAATAAATGTTAATATTTCTTTTTTTGCAACTATATCGATGCGCTATTATCATTGCTGATGACATTATAGGAATGTCAGAACTACACGAACTTGTTCCATTTCCATTTCATTTCATTTCCGTTCTTTTCAGCATAAATCCAACTGTTTTCTAAGTTTGATTTCCTACTTCAATACCAGTTTGGTTTTCCTCATGGATGCATAGGATTGGGAAGAAATGGAAAAACTATTACTTGTCCCAAAAAACAAAACCTTCATCTTTGAAAAGACAATGTTCGACTCAAGTTTACTTATGAAGAAACTTTTTCTAAAAACAAGAAAAAGATGTCGTCGACCCTAATTTTTTATGAAAAGACCATGTTTGAGCCGAATTTGTTAAGAAAAGTCTTGTGTCAGAATATGTAATTGAATTCAAAATTGGCTCCAGTACGGGCCATTTGAAGACATAAGTTAAAGTATTGAATAATGCCCATTTTAGATCTCGTTGGCTGGATTAATGGAGGCTCTACAGCAATAAAATAAACTAAGCTAAAAATGTGAGATTCTTCCGTATTTCGCAGAAAACCAGTTTTTTTACAAGTAAACAAATCAGCAAATTATAACATACAATTTTCTTCGCGGATTGCTATGTAACTATCTGTCTTATTTGATCCTCTACTTTCAATTTCGAGGTCCCTGGTGTTGAGATGTTAGAGTTAGCTTTCTGGCTAATCCCTTGTAATGACTATATAAAATGAATAAAAAAAGATTCGAAGCGAGTGGTAATGCTAGATGGAAGAAAACAAAACCCAGGTTTAAGGTTTCCCACCAGAACCGTTTGTGATTAAACCACCCCAGGCCACAGTGACCTCTGATCAGAAGTTGTCAGGCCAAAGTGACATTTCATCACATTTTATTGCGATCAACAAATTCCCAGTGTCCGGTCAGACAATCTGAGACCATCACAACCTCTGCTCAATCTCAAGTTAGGGCATCTTTGTGCTGTCATAGCCAGCACTCAACCAAGATCACAGTCCAATTTTTGCGTACTCGTAAAACATCAGATTTTGATTTTGTAAATTCCAAACTGCCTCTAATTATGAAGAACCCAAACCAATGTTCAAACCCACTTATACCACAAAAAATTTCTGAAAAGACCTAATTGAGCTCAAGTTTGTTTTTGTTCAACCGCATATGCTTTTGCAGTTGTCCTTTAATGAAATCAGTTGCATTCTCAAAATTATCTGACCTGAAACTATTTAATTTGTTATATTTTTTTTATCGAGCAAAAATTATTTGTTTATCTTAAGACCAGTAATTTTAAACTCAGAATAGTTGTGTATTTTTGAAACAATGGTCAATTTGTTGGTACATTAATTTTTAGCATGTAGTTACAAGCTGCCAACGATACCATAGCTAAACATGACATATTTTTGTAAGAGGGTTCTTAATCCGCAATTGTTTCACAACGTGACCAGTTTTCTACGAAAGGACCATGTTTCAACCGTATTTCTTATGAAAAACCTGTGTCAGATTATGTAATTGAAATCAAAATTGGCTCCAGAACTGGAACATTTTAATGCCCATTTTAGATCTTGTTGGCCGAATTAATCGAGGCTGCACCGCTATAGGAGATAAGCAAAGCTAAAAAAGGGAGATTCTTCCGTATATAGTTTTACATGTGAAGAGCTCAGCAAACTATAACATATATTTTTTGCGGATTACGATGCAACTATCTGTCTTATTTGATCTTTTACTTCTTTAAACTTCGAGGTCCGTAATTTTGAGATGTTACAGTTAGCTTTCTGGCCAAAGGTTCGAAACCAGCGGTATTGATACATGGAAGAAAACAAAAAACACAGATTTAGGTTTCCCAACAGATTGAATTGTGGCTAAAGCACCCCAGGCCACAGTGACCTCTGATCAGAAGTTGTCAGTCCAAAGTGACATTAGATCACATTTTATTGTGATCAACAAATTCGCAGTCTCTAGTCCGGCAATCTGAGACCATCACAACTTCGGCTCAATCTCAAGCCTAACCGTGGTCAATTTTTTTCCGCAGTCAAAGCCGGTACTCAACCAAGGTCACATTCGAGTTATTGCGTAGTCGCAAAACATCAAGTTTTGATTTTTGTGCATTCCAAGCTGCCTCTAATTAAGTTGAACCCCAACCATTGTTCAAACTCTTTTTACCACAAATAATACTTAATAGAAAGTCCACAAATTTTACTTAATTGAAAAATCACCGATCATGACGTCCTTCCAACAGTAAGGACACAACTTCAAACGCAAAATATTTCAATAAGTTTATAGATTTTTTTAACCTATTCATTTATTGAACGACTTAGAAAACGACATCCAACAACAAACGCTTTTAGCATCGGTTTGATTAGCTCCGAAGTTTGTTCAAGTTTAGTTAAAATCTAATTATAAATTATCTTCAACGCCACTAAAACTCAGATTGACAGAAACCCTAGTTCAATAAAAACCACTTTTTTCAAACAGGAGGTTACCAGTTCGGATTTCCTATCACACAATACATTGTAAACATCAAAAAAAATGTATCGCCGGGTCAGAAAATGTGCCATATAAACTATAAGTTCAAATAAAGTCTGAATTTTTTAGTTTTTTTTGTAGCCAGCGTATTCATTTTTCAGTCCTAACTTTAAATGGTTACTCGCGCCGATTTTTGAAACTCAAGTTTCATTTCACTTTGTGATGTGACTGCTTTTTTGCATGCTTTGATCATATATAAGTTCGATAAATTCCAGACTATTTTACCACAAGAGCCAAAGTTTGTGAATTCAGAATTGTCAAATCAATCTTGTGGCCTAGTCAGTCAATAAATGATTAATTTCCAATTGGTGCAACAGTAACTTATTAAATTTAATTAAAATTTTATTAAATTGAAAGCATTTTTCGAATCTGAGGTCACCAGCAGATCCCACTGAAAACTTTTTTGCAGCCCTAATGTTTCACCACAGTCAACAGATTTTATTCCAGTTTTAATGTGCTCCCCTTATTCTGCCGAGTGCTGAAGATCAAGTTTCAATTGTCAAAACAGTTATGCCGGTAGAGGAATCCTCAATTAAATAAATTAGTTGCTACCACATGGTAGCCTCTGAAAACAAAAGAAGAAAGATTGGAACGTTGGACCGAGCATTTTAAGCATCTGTTTAATCGTGCAACAACAAGCGAGAGTTCTGTATTGAGCATAGTAGAAATGTGTGAGAATCTTGAAATAGACCTAGGTAAAAATCGGTTTGATGAAGTTCTAAATGCCGTCCGTAAACTAAAAAACGGCAACGCAAGTGGACAAGACAAAATTTCTGCCGAAATGCTACAGTCGCATAACGAAATTGCTGAATGGCTCTGGGACATTGTCAACAAGTGCTGGACCAAAGAAAATCTTCCACGAGACTGGAAATTGCAGAAGTCGTCCCCTACACCAAAGCAAAGGACAAAATATCTGATAGTGGGAACTATCGTGGAATTTCACTCCTCCCAGTCCCTGGAAAAGTTTTTGCATTAGTCATCCTGAATAGATGCAAAGATGCAAAGAAAATCTTCCACGAGACTGGAAATTGCAGAAGTCGTCCCCTACACCAAAGCAAAGGACAAAATATCTGATAGTGGGAACTATCGTGGAATTTCACTCCTCCCAGTCCCTGGAAAAGTTTTTGCATTAGTCATCCTGAATAGATGCAAAGATGATCAGAGAAGAGCAAGGTGGATTCCGAAAGAGCAGGGGCTGCACTGACCAATTGTTTGCGTTGAGGCAAATACTAGAGAAATGCATTACCTTCCAATTGGATGTCAGTTTCTGTTTCATTAATTTCCGCGCTGCATTCGACTCGATGGACCGCGAGATAATGTATAGGATAATTAAGATTATGGGCTTCCACAAAAAATTGTGAACCTCATTTGCTTTAGTTACAAAGGCTTAAAGTGCTGCATCAATGCAGAGGACGTGAAAGGCCAGATGTTTGACGTAAAAACTGGGTGTTCGCCAGTGTGATTTATGGTCGCCTATTCTCTTTGGCCGTGTGATAAACTATGTGTTGACTAATTCAGTTCATGGAGGAATCGACATCTGACGCTGTTTTGCTGATCCTGAATTCGCCGATGTTGTTGCTCTATTGGGCGTATCTGATTCCGCGTTGAACCAAATCTAAATAGAAATAAGTTTGAGTTTTTAACCCAGGCTGTTGGCCCGAAGAATAGTGTTAGGAAGACAAAGAATATAGGTGTTGAATGCAAAAAAAGTCGGAGCCAGTGTACCCATTGCTCAAATGAACATGGAAATTCTCACACGAAACCAGAATGGCCGTATTGGGACACTCATTGAGGCCAAAAACCAATCTCGACTGCTCATTGACACGGAAGTGCTGGTGGTAAAAAAAAGAGTGAGGGCTTGTTCGAGACGCTAGCTGATGAGAAACTGAGATTGAAAAGTTCAGCGGTTCTTGAAACCGTGACAGTAAGCAGCTTAGAGAGATCAGTAGTTGCTGATCTAGTGTCTACGTCAAATAAAAGATTATATGCGGCCACAATTGACAAAAGTTGTGTATGCTAAGGTTGCGAACGTCACTTTGACACTGCAAGAAGCCTGAAAGTGCTTGAAGCCAGATTCTGCAAGTCTAAGAAGTCGAGGAGTGTCGAAGGCAGCGCGTCAAAGTTTGTTGCAATAGAGAAAAGTCTCACCTGTTAGAACTACACTAGGAAATTCGTGACTGTGAAAGGCCGACGAGTTCATGAGTCACGATGCTGCGACAGAGGAAAAACTGGCAGATCTCACATTTTTTCCTGCAGTGTCCACGATCGTAAAGGAGTAGAGTTCAAAAAAATAGAAGATTTCAAGTATCTTGGTTCTTTCTTGAGTCTGCTACATGGTGACTAGAGGAGATAAGTGTCAAGTTAATGGAAGGGAGACAGCGATTTGCGATATTTCGGAAGCTTTGGAAGAGCAAACAACTCAGTGTTCTCCTCAAATACAGGTTTTACAGAGCTCTCGTGTTGTCAGTGGTCTTATTTAGCTCCGAAAAGTGAACCGTGACAAAATCAACTCAGCAGAAACTTGAGAAATTTCACTGCAGTTGTCTGCGAAGGATACTGTGTATATCATACCTGGAGAGGTTGACAAATGAGGAATTACTAGCTTGATCACGTATGTCGACACTTTCTGCAATTATCATGAGTAAACGGTTGAATTGGTTTTGCGACGTCCTGAGGATGAATGATGATCGTCTAGCGCTCCGAGCTTTCGCCTCTGAGCCGCAAGAAAAATACAGTTACGCTAACCGAGCTCCAGGGGGTCAATGCAAGACGTGACTGTATCAACTTGAGGAGGACTGCTCAAGCAACAACCTGAGCTACATTACTCTACGACAGAAAGCCAACGGAGACTCTAAATACCGCTTCAACAGTTTTGTCGAACAGCATTTCTTGGACTGAATAAACTCAATTTTACAAGCATTCTACAACTTTGTTTGTACTTTTTGTCATTGCTTCTTTATTTCTTTAGGGAATTTAAGTGTTCAAACAGCAGGAGTAGTAGTAGAAGAAATTCACAACTGCTGCTTTTTATGCCGCTTCTTTGTCTCGATTTCGGCGATCCAATTATTTGTTAGCAACTTTAAAAAGCGCTTTTTTTACTTACTTATCCATTTTAGTCTGTGTCATTTTTCAATTCTTCAAATTTTTGGGATAAAATTTAGAACAATTGAGAATTTTGAATCATCCCGTGAAACTACTTAGAAGAAATTTCCTCTGAATTTAGTTCATCTCTATATCTTACACTTGCCGTTGATGACACACTCTCAATTAACAATTGATAATTAAACTTTGGATAAACTCTTTTTGAGCCAATTTTTTTTTCGTTTATTTATTTCTTTCATTATCATATTTAAACTAAATTTTCGAAAAACAGCCAATCATTCTACCAAAACTTCTCAGCTCAAACCGTGTTTTCAAGATAACAATCTTCAGGTCTCAACTGTAGCTTTTTCTGATATATAATTGAAATTGACCATTATTGGGTCTTAAATATTATTGATAATTCTTTAGGCTTTATAAGCGTGTCCCTTTCATCCTTGTATTTTTTGATAACAAAGCAAATAGGTTTTACTGTTCACACCCACTTTGTTGAGGAGGAACTATTTGCTCAACTAATGTTTTTTTCACCAGTCAAATTTTGCTATATATAGTTTAGTCGATAGATATATTCATCGTACAGAATTGTGAGTGGTATCAATAGAAAGCTTCTTGAGGGGAATTATAGAGGTTTAAAGTTTTGTCAACTTTAGCTTAATTTTCTGAAATTTTTTCACAAATTTGTCAAATAATCTTGTTGGTTTTGCTTTGAGAGCTAGAAAAAATCTGAGGAATTGTTTTGAAAAAACTGTTCTGGCAGAAATTTTGGCTCAATATCTGAAAATTTAGCATTGTCAACTGTTTCCAGTTGATGCAGACATTGAACCCACTAACACCAATTTCGTTCACTTCGATAGTGCTATTTTTATCTCTGGTTTCTCAAATTGTGTTCTGAAACTAATATTCTATCCGTCTTCTGCTTTTTTAAGTCTGTATCTATAGAATAGTAGGTATGCGTTGTTTTCGATAGGTTGAGAATTTCGTTTACCAAAGAATTTTCAGATATTTCCGTTGAACTTTAGGGCCTACAAGCGGCAGTGGAGTGACAGCCAGGCCCATTTGGTCTTATCCTGGATATCTGCAAAAAATTTTTGGAATGTATTTTGGGCCTGTCCTTTTCTAATAATTTTTCGCATGTTTTTATTAATCTAAATTACAGGCAAGTTTGTCTTCATCAAAAAGTTCAATTAACGAGAGGTGTCATTTGTTTTCAATTAAATTGCAAGAAAAGAATTTGTGTTTTCTGATTAAAGCTCGTGGTTTAAGAAATTTTTGAACAAGATCGTGATTCTTACCAGCCTTTGATGTTCTTTTGTGGAGTCTTATGAGTGAGTCAAGTTAATCAAATGTCTATTTGTGTATCATGGGAGCTAATAAAGAAACTATCTATTCTTCAGTTGATATAAATTAATGGTTTTTTGCTAATTTACCTCAATATAACTCGAAACTCAATATTTATTTGAAATTTTGATTTTTGGTCAAATTAATTTAAAGGTAACAATACCACGTTTTAAAGCATCAATATCAAGAATAACTATAGTCTGAAGCTGGAAATTTTTTATTCAAAAAGTTTTTGGATTGTAATGGGGCTTTGTACTTTTTTATAAATTTTTTTAGCCAATTTCTAGTGATAATTACGGACGAGAATGTTTTCAAATGAAGACATAAACATTGACGTTACAAATAATGGAGTCCAATAATGAAATTTTTCACAACCATCAATGATACATAACAAATTCAGCAAGAAACCTAGGGTTTTTTAGGCTCCAACGCATTTTGCGTATGAATAAATGCAAAATTTTGAGATCTGCCTGTGTTTGAGTGTAGTCTTTTTCTTTTTGGGTAGTCTTTTGAGCTTGTCTTAATATTGACATCTCTATCCGGCTTCCTAAGCAGTAAAATTTTGAATACAGATAATACGACTTAGGCATACAGATAATACGACTTATTGTTTGAAAAAACTAGTTTTCAAAAAATAATATTTGTTTTTTTGTGATTTTTGAGATTACTATAATTTCTCAGAAATTGTTTGTTTTTTTTTGAGATTTTCATTTGCCATCTTTTCGGAATAACATACTGGTGACAATGGAATAACAAGCAATCTACCACAATAACGCGTTGAAAGAAGATGCACTCGTATATAAATAATGTTTTTCGTCTTTAGGCTATGAATGAATAGGCTTCTTCTCCGTTTCCTCGCAAATATTTGACTTTTCAATGTTTGTGTATACTTGTTCTTTTTGTCGTATTGCCTTCTGGATACCAACAGGTCTCACTGATTTTGATTGAAGTAATGAAAGAAGCCGTTCCAATATTTCAGTTGATAGCTAATGGTTTTCATAACCCTCTATGTAAATTGTTTTCAAAAATTTCGAAAGGATTTTTTTTTTGACTAATCCCGTTTGATATTTTGTCTTCATGCTAATTTGTCTGCATGATATAGGTAGATCCCAGTTATGGTGAAATTCAAGTCAATTATTTAGTTTCGGTTATATGATGTTGTCTGGACTTTTTATTGTTTTTTGTTCTTTTCTTAAAAATAACTTAGACATTAAGTTTTGGTCGTAAGTATTGTGTATTGTTTTTTTTATTTTGTTTGTCTTTTATCTTACACTCCTGAATGGCAGATATCACCGGGCCTCTGATGATTATTTGTTTATGTTGGATATTCGTGTGAGCTTAAATTGATCTTTAAATTGGATGCACCTCATCTCTACCTCATTTGGCAGACAATTAAGTCAAAAATGTGGTTGAGCGGGGTTGAAACACTAGGTGCGAAGGCACATTACCGAGCCTCCTTTTTTGATTAAATTTGAAACTAGTTTCTCATTTGAGAAATAAATTTTAAACAAAGCTATATCTCGACACAATGAAAAAATTTGTTTTATTTGGGATTGAAATGAATATCTGTCTTTGTGTACAGTAGCGAGACAAATGGTTGGAAAGATTTGGTTGAATTATATTGAATGCATCGATATATTCCGCTGAAAAATACCTGTTCTTTCGACAAGAGGAATTGTTTAATATTAGCACAGTGGATAGCACTAGGTCCAGTTTTCGAGGAATGAGCGGAAAAAAATGCAAGAAACGAGCGGAATTTGATCGGACAGTTTAGCAAAATCCGCTCAAAGCCCTTACATTTTTTTGACCGGAATGAGCGGAAATTGAGCGGAATAAAAAATGCAAGAAATGAGCGGAATTTGAGCGGAAAAAAAATGCAAGAAATGAGAGGAATGGTCGGAATGAGCGGATTTTTGAGCGGAATTTGAGCGGAAAAAAAGCAATAAATGAGAGGAAAGGTCGGAATGAGCGGATTTTTTAGTCTGATCAGAGGACGTTTCGAACGCACTTTAGTCTGATCAGAGGACGTTTCGAACGCACTTTAGTCTGAGCAGGGACATTTCGAGCGCACTTGATTCTGATCAGAGGACGTTTCGAGAGCTGAAATAGGTTAAATACTGTCGGAAAAAATCTACAGTTGAACTAACGAACTTTTTGAGATTTTCCAGTATGTTTTGGGTGTGTTCCCCTCCTCCTTCTCTCAACCGGGCTGGGGACCGGCTACGGCGGAGTTACAAACAAACAACTATAGGAGATTTTGAGTAGAGCTTTAGGTAAAAAACCAAGCATAAACTCTATCTCCAAACAAAACAAAGGATAATAAATCACTTAATGACTATAAATGATAAAAGAATAATGATAAATGACTGTATTTTTTTCTATTCAAATTATATTGTATTCTAAAATTTTATTCGAAATAATCGCAAATTTCCTTATGAAAAACTAACTTTTTTCTAGACAAGCTATAGTAAAAATTCTTTTTCCCCTACACTCTATCTATACAGGGGATACTCTATACCACGTTTGGTTCAATTTGGACAATTTCATGACCCAATCAAAAATAAACATGGTTAAAATTGGCTAATCGCGAAATTCGCAAATTTCCGTATGAAAAACTAACTTTTTTCTAGACAAGCTGTAGTAAAAATGCTTTTTCTCCTACACTCTACCTAAACAGGGGATACTCTATACCAAGTTTGGTTCAATTTGGACATCTTCCTGACCCAATCATCTTGGTTACGACTGGTACAACCTTGGACTGTTACAAACAAGGCTGAGGTCCAGACCCAAATTGAGCTATGATCAGACCCAACCGAGCGCACACCCCTGTGTTCCCAGACCGAAATTACAGGGTCTGGAAAGCGGTTCGAGCGCACAATAGTCTGGACCATGGTCTGATTCCGGTCTGATCAGATGTCAATTCGGTCTGGATGGTCTGATCATAGTCTTTTTAGTCTGAACCATGGTCTGGGTTCGGTCTGATCAGAGGTCAATTCGGTCTGGAAGGTCTGATCATAGTCTCTTTAGTCTGGACCATGGTCTGGGTTCGGTCTGATCAGAGGTCAATTCGGTCTGGAAGGTCTGATCATAGTCTCTTTAGTCTGGACCATGGTCTGGGTTCGGTCTGATCAGAGGTCAATTCGGTCTGGAAGGTCTGATCATAGTCTCTTTAGTCTGGACCATGGTCTGGGTTCGGTTTGATCAGAGGACGTTTCGAGCGCACTTGAGTCTGATCAGAGGTCGTTTCGAGCGCACTTGAGTCTGATCAGAGGCCGTTTCGATCTCGCTTGAGTCTGATCAGGGGGCGTTTCTAGCGCACTTGAGTCTGATCAGAGGTCGTTTCGAGCGCACTAAAGTCTGATCAGAGGCAGTTTCGAGCGCAGTTGAGTCTGATCAGAGGACGTTTCAAGCGCATTTGAGTCTGATCAGAGGCCGTTTCGAGCGCACTTGAGTCTGATCAGAGGCCATTTCGAGCGCACTTGAGTCTGATCAGAGGACGATTCGAGCGCACTTGATTCTGATCAACGAGCGAGCGCAAAACGAGCGAAAAAAACGAAGGAGAGTGAAAACGAACTCGCAAAAAGCGAGCGACCGCAAAATGAGCGTAACCAAACCGGACGAGCGTGAAAGCGAACGAACGAAAAGCGAGCGAGCGCAGAACGGAGGCCGTTTCGAGCGCACCTGAGTCTTATCAGAGGCCGCTTCGAGCTCGCTTGAGTCTGATCAGGGGGCGTTTCGAGCGCACTTGAGTCTGATCAGAGGCCGTTTCGAGCGCACTAAAGTCTGATCAAAGGAACTGTTCAGATTTTTGCAGCAGTAAACATCTCATAGCTTTTGCATGGGCCTTTTTGCTTCTTTGAAGACTAGAGCCGGTGCATTACTCGGCTCCATAAGGAGCGCACCTGACTTTATAGCCGCCAAAGAAAAAAACAAAGACCCTAAATAGCTAAAACCAATGCGCGAAGGGGTCACAAACAAGGGCGGGGGGTTATCGCGCTGCGCGAAGGGGTCACAAACAAGGGCGGGGGTTATCGCGCTGAAGAAAGAAACAGACAAACATATAAATGAACACCTAAATGCACAACAAAGGGGGCACAGAGAGGGCAGGGGGTAATTGTGCTGCGCGAAGGGGTCACAAACAAGGGCGGGGGGTTATCGCGCTGAAGAAACAAACAGACAAACAAATAAATGTACATCTAAAAGCACAAGAATGGGGGCACAGAAAAGAGGTGGGGGTTCGCGCAAAAGGCGAGCGCCACGACGAAAAACGAGCGAGCCCAAAACGAGCGAAGGAGCGTGAAAACGAACGAGCGAAAAGCGAGCGACTGCAAAATGAGCATAACCAAACCGAACGAGCGTGAAAGCGAACGAACGAAAAGCGAGCGAGAATAAAACGAAAACGAACGAGCGCGAAAACGAACGAACGAAAAGCAAGCGAGCGCAGAACGGAGGCCGTTTCGAGCGCACCTGAGTCTTATCAGAGGCCGTTTCGAGCGCACTTGAGTCTGATCAGAGGCCTTTTCGAGCGCACTTGAGTCTGATTAAAGAAACTGTTCAGATTTTTGCAGCAGTAAACATGTCTTAGCTTTTGCATGGGCCTTTTTGCTTCTTTGAAGACTAGAGCCGGTGCATTACTCGGCTCCATAGGGAGCGCACCTGACTTTATAGCCGCCAAAGAAAAAAAAACAAAGACCCTAAATAGCTAAGACTAATGCGCGAAGGGGTCACAAACAAGGGCGGGGGTTATCGCGATGCGCGAAGGGGTCACAAACAAGGGCGGGGGGTTATCGCGCTGAAGAAAGAAACAGACAAACATATAAATGAACATCTAAATGCACAACAAAGGGGGCACAGAGAGGGCAGGGGTAATTGTGCTGCGCGAAGGGGTCACAAACAAGGGCGGGGGGTTATCGCGCTGAAGAAACAAACAGACAAACAAATAAATGTACATCTAAAAGCACAAGAATTTGGGCACAGAAAAGAGGTGGGGGTTCGCGCAAAAGGCGAGCGCCACGACGAAAAACGAGCGAGCGCAAAACGAGCGAAGGAGCGTGAAAACGAACGAGCGAAAAGCGAGCGACAGCAAAATGAGCGTAACCAAACCGAACGAGCGTGAAAGCGAACGAACGAAAAGCGAGCGAGAGCAAAACGAAAACGAACGAGCATGAAAGCGAACGAACGAAAAACGAGCAAGCGCAGAAAAAAGGGCATTTTGTGAGAAGTAGTGATAAAAGAGCCAATGTACTGTCGGAATAATCTCAAGTCGATTTCAAAACACCAAAATTTGAGATCTTTCCAGTATATTATGAGTGTGTTTCCCTCCTCCTTTTCTCATCCGGGCTGGGGACCGGCTGTGGCGGAGTTACAAACGAACAACTATAGGAGAAAAGAGCAGAGCACGAGCAAAAATACTAGGCTCAAACTCAATCTCCAAACAAAACTAAACAACAAAACAGCAAAAATTAGACAAACAAACAAACAAACAAACAACTAAAGGAGAAATGAATAGAGCAAAAGCAACAGAAACAAGGCCCAAACTCTACCTCCAAAAAAATCTTAGCAACAAAACACACACAAACGCACACCACACACCCACAAGACACACAGATCAACCCAAACGCAACACACAACAGACACAAACAGGAGCGCAATTGTGATAAAATAACTGTAGTGTCAGAATAATCTCAAGTCAAATTCAAAAATCGACAATTGATTTATAAATAGAAACACGCAATTTTATATTTGGGAACATTTAATTTTAATTCTGGCCGAAGCAGGTAAAGCACCCGCTAAAAACACGCAAACTTATTTTTTACTCCAAGCAGTTAACGCACCTGCTAAAATACGCGAAATATTTTGACGAAGCAGATGAAGCACCTGCTAAAAAACACGCCAGCTTATTTTTAGCCGAAGCAGATAAAGCACCTGCTATAAACACGCAATATTATTATTTTTAGTCGAAGCAGAAAAAACTCTGATCGGATAAAACTAACTTGATTCAATTCGTTCAATGAAAATTTCAACATTTAGTAAACAAATACTATAAAACAGCATTAAAACAATCAATCGCAAGGCCAAGACAATTGAGCAACAAGAACATTAAACAAATTTTGGCGACCTTGCAGAGTAAGATGAACGCCATCAGATTCAAGAAAACACTTCTTTTTGTGGACCTCTTGATGCACTTTGAAAGACGGCAGCGAAGAGTTCGTCAGAATGGCATGGAACCGATCTATGTTTGTATGTTTTGCATTCAGTCTCAGAGAAAAAACTCCTGCGAGATACACCGAGAACTATTTTGCGCCGAAGCAGGTAAAGCACCTGCTAAAGACACGCAAACTTATTTCTCGCCGAAGCAGGTAAAGCACCTGCTAGGAACACGCAAATTGAATTTTAGCCGAAGCAAGTAAAATAGAAAGCGCAAAATTGTTCTCAGCCGAAGCAGGTAATACAAACATATGAATATATATATATATATATATATATATATATATATATATATATAGATATATATATATATATATATATATATATATATATATATATAAATATATATATATATATATATATACTATATATATATATATACATATATATATATATATATATATATATATATAAATATACAAATATATATATACATATATATATATATATATATATATATATATATATATATATATAATATACTTTTACATAAAAACACGCAATATGAAATCTTACGTCACGATTGATTGAACAATAGAAAACGATTAGAACAGTCTTTTTAAAAATAGTTGAGAAATACAAACGGATTAATAATGAAGCAAACAACCTGAAATTTGTTTATCAAATCTAACAATATCTTTCTATCTAACTAAGATCATATCTAACTAAGATCATAACTGCTTTTGATTTAACATTATGAACTTAACAATCTCGAAATTTTCGAT
>NW_027451902.1:0-5000 GCF_964194025.1 Convolutriloba macropyga
GTTATAACGAGAACACTGCTACTGCTATTACAGGCAACACTACCGTTATCTTGAAGTTAAGATTTATCGTTCAATGAAGAAGATCCCTGAGCTTCAACCAATCGAATGTTTTCTAAGCTGTGAGTTGAGAGATCCGCTGAGTCAGCAGCTACCTGATCTGGTGAGTTGCTGACTCAGCGGATCTGAAAAGATCTGATTAATCACATCATGAGATCCTGAAGATCTTATGCATCAATCGATTTTTGTTCATTGAACTCTGAAGCCTCGGACTCTACACCACCTAAATTGTCGGTTCTACTGCTGGAGTCTCTTAAGGTGTGCAGATAGCAACTTTTTTTCCAAGCTATTTTCATCTGTCAAAAAATCATTATCGATATTTGACAAATTAAGATTTCTAGAGGGTAATATCCGTTAACTACAGAAAGTCAGATCGCTACTTTGTAACCCATTCACACTTTCAGTTAATTCTCGACCTCGAACTAACTCTTCGCAGTTCAGGTGTACAGACTGCGCTACATGTATCAGGACTAGAATATTGTCGATCAGAAAAAAACTCCGAAACTAAATCGTTCACACACAGCGCAACGAGATTATCAAAAATCGTTTCAAACTCCGATTTTTCTTTTTTTGCTAAGTGACATGTCCTACAAAGACAAGCAATTGTTTCAAAATTTTAGGCCCGTATTTGACAAAAATCACCGGGACAAATTTTCTTCTTGACTCGCAACTTAACGATGTCCATGTCACTGGAGAAGTCATATTCAGTGTTCGGGCAACAATCTGAATTGACAAAACGCAGTGGCCCGAGTAACAGCAACTGTTGGCCTGTCCGAGCCGACGACATAACTGAAAGTTGACTTTCAACACCAGAAGGCAAAGGAGCCACAAAACCATTTGGGTTTCATTTAAAGACGTTTGGTGGCCAGATAGCAGATTTACGTTGGTACATAAGCCTGTATCCACCGAACAAATCGTGACAAATTTCAAAGGATTCCTGCAATTTTTTGTAGGAGTTCGAAATAACGTCAAATGTTTCCGACAATTTGGGTTCTCTTGCCAAGTTTCCTTCAAAAATTCCTTCTCGCATAGGTTTGATAGTGGTCAAGACTGGCCTGTCGTGTGCTTCAACAAGGTTACGCACAGCAAAAAAATCACAATGCGCAAGAGTTGCCCAATTTACCCATTTTGGAAACATGATTTTTTAAGTAAGAGTAATATTTGAGACTATTAAAAAACTTGAAAGAAGAACTATAACAGATTTAACTACGACTTAATAGGTTAAAAAAGTAGAATTAAAACAACAAGGAGACCTTTATTGAGAGCAATATTAATTTTTGAAAACGGCAGCAACAAACAAAAAACTGCAAAAAACAAACAAAAATGGAAGCACACTATTTTGTATAACAAAAATGACAACTACTGACTGTTAGCCAGATAAATTCACTCCTAAGCTCTTTCTTCAAAAGCTCTCATAGTTGCAGCAAACTTTAAACACATTCTTGACCATAGAATATTTCATTTTGTTGCTCCATCTCCTCATTATCAACATCGTCTTTCTCTCTCCAAGTTTCGTTGTTGGTTCCGGGGAGATTTTCTTTGATCTCATTGCTTCTCCGTTCGCAGGATCTGAAACCATTGCCTCTATCGTTAAGGCTGGCGTTAGCCAGCTCATACATATGGACCCTTTTTTCTTCGTATTTGAGTCGGAGGAGCTCTATAAAAGATCTTTTAATTGGGAAAAAGTAAAAAAAAAAGCAGGAGAAAATAGAAAGTAGCTGGTAGTTTTTTGGGATGAGCCTTTTTGAATCAACCAAAAACAAGGCAGATAAACAGTTTAGGCAAAATAACCTTTCAGGTTTTCCTCTCCGGTCGGAAATCTGTCCTGACTATAGCGCCCTGCTTGTTCTTCAGTTTTGGAGATAGCATATGGCTCCCTAATTTGTCCCGAGTCCACAATATCTTGCACGCATCTCTACCAATTATTTCGGGCGCTGTAACTGCTACCAGTGCAAGGTCTTGTCTTTTCCCTGGCCCTTTCCTTATTGGCAACTGAGATTCGTCTCTTTCTGGAAAGCACTTCGCTACCGGCAACAAGAAACCAAGCTTGGACGCCTCTGTTGTCTAAAAAGAAAAAAAATAGTTTAAGACCTTTGTTGTTAATTAACGAATTCTGGAACAAGTAGAACATTTGATCAAAATTAATATCGAAAAAATTTTTTCTTCTGTATGCCAAACCCAAAAGAAGATCTTCAAAAAAGATCGAAGATAACTAGCCAATTGTTTAACAGCGTTAGTGGAAATCTGTTTTTCATTGTAGTTCCTATTTGTTAGGGCCTTCAATTCACGTTTTAGGCCTGTCATACAATTTACAATCAAGCTAGCTGCCTCTATCGTCTTATCCGCAGCAGTTTTTAGTGCATTGATTTCCTCTTGGTCTATTCGTTGTTGCTTCAATTCTCTCAGGTCCTCTAGGTTAACAGTTGACTTTCGCTTCATCTTTTTACCACATCCGGGGGTTGAGGAGAGAGGCGTTTTGGAGCTCCCTTCACCTTCTATAGCCCCTTCAACTGCTACGCTCTATAAAACAACGTAGATTGTTGGTTTCAGATGACACAGATTTTTTTTGTTGGGAAAGTCACTAGGAAACTAATTTTGCAACTAAGAAATAACTCAAATTCATCAAAAACCAAATGAAAGAAAACGGTAAACTAACCAAATTTGCATTAACTGCGCTGCAGTTTGGCGCTTCAGCTTAACATACGTCTCCGTTAATTTCGCTAAAGTCTTTCGAAACGCGTTCCGAGTTCAGAACTGGAACAGGCTTAAAATCGGTTTCAACTTCCGCGGCCCCCCTAATTAACTTCTCTGCAGCACAGAATTCATTAGCTGTCATCGGTTGAGAACACGGAGCCAACTCAAGTCTCCTTTTAGCATCTTGTGATGCTGAAATTTGTTCAAAAGCAGTTGGTTGATATCCTCATATGGTGTCATGTCAGGATCAAATGGAGGTATGATTGGGCATACAGAACAGATCCATCGTTTTTTGGGATTTAAAAAACAGTCTCCCTTTCCCATTTCTTGAGGTCGTTTTTGCGCCCTATGTTCAGTACCTCTGCAGTCCATATGTAGGACCTCTTTTTGGATTTTTTTTCTGATCCATTTAACGTTGATGGAGTCACCTTGATAAACGAAACCAGATCTTATTAGTCAATTGAATACTATCAAAGCCTAGCATCTATTATATTTCTAGTTTTTGAAGTGAACTTAGCGGTAATCATTCTTTAACTGAAACATGCTCCGTTTTTTTGAGGAAAAAGCTGGAATAGGTGCCCCGGACAACGCTACATGAATTATCTTGAAGCAAAATTAACCAATACTTGTTTTTAAGTTGCTGCTTTGCATTCTCCAGGGCCAGTTGCTGTGCTTCCAAGTGCACGAACGGACGGCAGCCTTGCTACAACCCAAAGATCTCACAATGATAATGAAAACAATAATCATAACAATAGAAATGATAATGATAATAATAATAAAAATAATAAAAATAAAAATAATAGTAATAATAATAATAATAATAATAATAAAAATAACAATAAGGATAATAATAGTAACAAAAATAATAAATACTAAAAATAATAAAAACAACAACAATAATAATAATAATTGTGGTGGACGGATCCACCCGGAGAGCCTGTAACCAAGTATAATACTTAAAAATAAGAACACGGATAAACTATATTATATATATACATACATATATATATATATATATATATATATATATATATATATACATATATATATATATATATATATATATATATTCCTTATGGAATGAACTCTTATTCTTTTGTTGACATGTTATATTGATAGTATCAACAATAGGTGACAACGATATTGTAAGATTGAGTGACTGCTTTGTTAAACATTCATATTACAGTGCCAACTGGCACTTAGTCTAAATCACGTAGAGCGTGAAAGCCAAAGCGCAGTTCTGCCTTTAGCAAATTGAAAGATAGTTGCTAATTCAAGTTTCGCAATTGCTCTTTTGTTATCCGAACCTTATTCATTACGACATGGCGCAGTCAGCAATGGTAAGATCTTCTGAATTAGACTGGGAAAAATGTCTATCAACAGTCAAACTAGCGATAATGGTGAAGGATAATATTCAAGTAGAAAAGTTACTACAACCAAAACCAGAAAGAGAGGATTTAGATTATGCAGCTCAACCACACTACGAACCTCCACAATCAGACGAAAAAACGGCCGAAAAACGGCAACTCGAACAGCGCAATCGAAAACGAGGAACCGACTGGCTAAACTAATGTAAAACAATTGAAGAAAAAGGACCAATGGTAGACAACATCCCATGGGACAATGCAGACAACAAAGCAAAGAGCCTAATCTACCTATCACTAGGAGCACAAGCCACAAACATCTTTCATCAACGATTCCCACACACGGACCTACAAAAATGCACAACAGACGCAATTGTCGAACAACTAAAAGATGCATTAACACAAACAAGAAATGAAACATTTGATAGATTCCAGTTTTTCAGATGCCAACAGAAAGAAGGAGAATCGCTCGAAGTATTTCACTCACGAATAAAAAAGCACGCAACACTATGCAACTGGGAACACCTCGAAAAAAGCCAGGTGAAAAGTATATTCATACAGGGAATGAGAAATCAACAAATCCAAATGGATTTACTAAACGAAGACAGAACACCAAGCTAAACACTCAATTACGCACTAGCAAGAGAAAGAGGCCAAGCCAATCAGCAAAAAATGAACAACTCACAGTCACCCATCCATGCAGACAACCCGTGGTTCGAGAAAGTACATTACATCAAGAGACAAAATAGAGGACCATTAATACCCACACCACAAACAGGACAAATACAAAATTGCAGAAGATGCGGGAACAAATTTTTACCTGGATATCTAAATATATGCCCCGCGAAGATTGAAGCTTGTAGAATATGCAAAAAGATCGGCCAT
>NW_027451902.1:7500-38427 GCF_964194025.1 Convolutriloba macropyga
AGGAAACAACGACCCAGAATCAACATGTTATATAAGAGAAAAGATAGAAGACTGGCAAAACATAAACTTCATCAATTCAGTAAATTTCACGAATGAAAAAGTATCAGACATAAACAAAACAAGGAGAGGAGAATTCTGGATAGAAACAAGAACAAACAACCAACAAATCTTCTGGTTGGCAGACACGGGAAGCCCACGTAGCTTCATGAATACGGAAACTGCACAAAAATTATTAATAAACAAAAAAACTCCCATTAAAAATCCAAACAAATCAATCGGAGAGTTCAGACGCTTCAACAATAATAAGATCGATGTAAATGGAACAATCCAAGTGGATATCACATCGGGCTCATCCAGCGCAAAGAACTGCACATTCCTCCTAGTGAACAACCAAACCATCAATATCATGGGAAGAGACATCATGGACCAACTGGGTCTACGTCTAACAATGACAACAACAACTAATAAAGGTGAGAAAAATTTATTCAACAATTCAAATAATATTAATAATAATAATAATAATAATAATAATAATAATAATAATAATAATAATAATAATAATAATAATAGTGATAATAATAATAATAAAAATAATAGTAATAATAATGATAATAATAAAAATAAAAATAACAATAAGGATAATAATAGTAACAAAAATAAAAAATAATAATAATAATAAAAACAACAACAATAATAATAATAATAATTGTGGTGGACGGATCCACCCGGATAGCCTGTAACCAAGTATAATACATACTAATATGAACACGGATAAACTATATTACATATATATATATATATATATATATATATATTCCTTATGGAATGAACTCTTATTCTTTTGCTGACATGTTATATTGATAGTATCACCAATAGGTGACAACGAAATTGTAAGATTGATTGACAGCTTTGTTAAACATTCATATTACAGTGCCAACTGGCACTTAGTCTAAATCACGTAGAGCGTGAAAGCCAAAGCGCAGTTCTGCCTTTAGCAAATTGAAAGATAGTTGCTAATTTAATTTTCGCAATTGCTCTTTTGTTATCCGAATTTTATTCAATACGACATGGCGCAGTCAGCAATGGCAAGATGTCCTGAAATAGACTGGGAAAGATGTCTATCAACAGTCAAACTAGCGATAATGGTGAAGGATAATATTCAAGTAGAAAAGTTAGTACAACCAAAACCAGAAAGAGAGGATTTAGATTATGCAGCTCAACCACACTACGAACCTCCACAATCAGACGAAAAAACGGCCGAAAAAAGGCAACGCGAACAGCGCAATCGAAAACGAGGAACCGACTGGCAAAACGGATGTAAAACAATTGAAGAAAAAGGACCAATGGTAGACAACATCCCATGGGACGATGCAGACAACAAAGCTAAGAGCCTAATCTACCTATCACTAGGAGCAGAAGCCACAAACATCTTTCATCAACGATTCCCACACACGGACCTACAAAAATGCACAACAGACGCACTTGTCGAACAACTAAAAGAAGCATTCACACAAACAAGATATGAAACATTTGATAGATTCCAGTTTTTCAGATGCCAACAGAAAGAAGGAGAATCGCTCGAAGTATTTCACTCACGAATAAAAAAGCACGCAACACTATGCAACTGGGAACACCTCGAAAAAAGCCAGGTGAAAAGTTTATTCACACAGGGAATGAGAAATCAACAAATCCAAATGGATTTACTATACGAAGACAGTACACCAAGCGAAACACTCAATTACGCACTAGCAAGAGAAAGAGGCCAAGCCAATCAGCAAAAAATGAAAAACTCACAGTCACCCATCCATGCAGACAACCCGTGGTTCGAGAAAGTACATTACATCAAGAGACAAAATAGAGGACCATTAATACCCACACCACAAACAGGACAAATACAAAATTGCAGAAGATGCGGGAACAAATTTTTACCTGGATATCTAAATATATGCCCCGCGAAGATTGAAGCTTGTAGAATATGCAAAAAGATCGGCCATTTCGCAAAACTATGTAGATCGGAAATGCCACCACGACCCACATTCAGACCACAACAACGTCAACAACAAAACAATACGGGATTACAACCACAACAAAGGTACAACCAACTGGCACAAAGACAAACACAACAAAAAATTAGAAACACAAACGAGGAATCAGAAACGGACGAACAAACTGAAATAGAGGAAACAACGACCCAGAATCAACATGTTATATAAGAGAAAAGATAGAAGACTGGCAAAACATAAACTTCATCAATTCAGTAAATTTCACGAATGAAAAAGTATCAGACATAAACAAAACAAGGAGAGGAGAATTCTGGATAGAAACAAGAACAAACAACCAACAAATCTTCTGGTTGGCAGACACGGGAAGCCCACGTAGCTTCATGAATACGGAAACTGCACAAAAATTATTAATAAACAAAAAAACTCCCATTAAAAATCCAAACAAATCAATCGGAGAGTTCAGACGCTTCAACAATAATAAGATCGATGTAAATGGAACAATCCAAGTGGATATCACATCGGGCTCATCCAGCGCAAAGAACTGCACATTCCTCCTAGTGAACAACCAAACCATCAATATCATGGGAAGAGACATCATGGACCAACTGGGTCTACGTCTAACAATGACAACAACAACTAATAAAGGTGAGAAAAATTTATTCAACAATTCAAATAATATTAATAATAATAATAATAATAATAATAATAATAATAATAATAATAATAATAATAATAATAATAGTGATAATAATAATAATAAAAATAATAGTAATAATAATGATAATAATAAAAATAAAAATAACAATAAGGATAATAATAGTAACAAAAATAAAAAATAATAATAATAATAAAAACAACAACAATAATAATAATAATAATTGTGGTGGACGGATCCACCCGGATAGCCTGTAACCAAGTATAATACATACTAATATGAACACGGATAAACTATATTACATATATATATATATATATATATATATATATATATATTCCTTATGGAATGAACTCTTATTCTTTTGCTGACATGTTATATTGATAGTATCACCAATAGGTGACAACGAAATTGTAAGATTGATTGACAGCTTTGTTAAACATTCATATTACAGTGCCAACTGGCACTTAGTCTAAATCACGTAGAGCGTGAAAGCCAAAGCGCAGTTCTGCCTTTAGCAAATTGAAAGATAGTTGCTAATTTAATTTTCGCAATTGCTCTTTTGTTATCCGAATTTTATTCAATACGACATGGCGCAGTCAGCAATGGCAAGATGTCCTGAAATAGACTGGGAAAGATGTCTATCAACAGTCAAACTAGCGATAATGGTGAAGGATAATATTCAAGTAGAAAAGTTAGTACAACCAAAACCAGAAAGAGAGGATTTAGATTATGCAGCTCAACCACACTACGAACCTCCACAATCAGACGAAAAAACGGCCGAAAAAAGGCAACGCGAACAGCGCAATCGAAAACGAGGAACCGACTGGCAAAACGGATGTAAAACAATTGAAGAAAAAGGACCAATGGTAGACAACATCCCATGGGACGATGCAGACAACAAAGCTAAGAGCCTAATCTACCTATCACTAGGAGCACAAGCCACAAACATCTTTCATCAACGATTCCCACACACGGACCTACAAAAATGCACAACAGACGCACTTGTCGAACAACTAAAAGAAGCATTCACACAAACAAGATATGAAACATTTGATAGATTCCAGTTTTTGAGATGCCAACAGAAAGAAGGAGAATCGCTCGCAGTATTTCACTCACGAATAAAAAAGCACGCAGCATTATTCAACTGGGAACACCTCGAAGAAAGCCAGGTAAAATAAATATTCTCACAGGGAATGAGAAATCAACAAATCGAAATGGATTTACTATACGAAGACAGAACACCAAGCGTCAATTTCAAACTGAGAAAGTCATTTTTGAGATTGAGGTAAAAAACGTGCGACCAAAATTTTAATCACTCGAATGAAACAAAAAAACCGATAGATGACGTCACGCACGCACTTCAGTTGGAATTGCATGAACGAATGCAAAAAATTGGTTGTGACGTCATATCGTTGTAACAAAATTGTTTACGACAAAATAACTAACCAAGAGAAGGCCAATAAAACCAGCCGTCCCTCTGAGGCTATTAATTAAAGTCAATTTTAAAAAAAGAGGAAGTCATTTTTGAGTGTGGTAAGTCACTTGTGATCAAAAAATTAATCACGCTTAAAAGTACAGCTACACGGAAAACTTTATCTGCTCTCTCCATATATCTATCATCTATCTTTCATCTATTTAGCCAAACAAGCATCTCCTCTTGAGCCGTAGTTTTCTTCTGAGGTTCGTTAAAATTCCTAATATTGTCCGCCGAATTTGATTAGCTGGTGAAACGTTTTCGTTGAGTAGCTGGAGAAACGTTTGATCGGTGGACGATCCGCACTTTTTTTGGAAGGCTGAGACATGTTGCAGACAAATTTCACTGACTCTGGTAACGTTTTTAGTCAAAATGATCTCAAATACAAGGATAATAAACTTTACAGAATCTCTACCAAAGACCCTATAGCCTTAGATAATCTCATTATATCGCTACTCTCATTTAACTATTACGCAAGTCTCTACGCCTTTTATTGTCGCCTTCGGAGTTCGGTGACGATGTTCTCAACGCACAGGTAAATTCAACATACTCATGTGAAGTGTCTGCCTCAACCCGTCGCGTTTTCACCAGTACGGTGAAAGAGAAGACGTCGGATTTCGCTGATGATGTTCTCAACGCACAGGTAAGTTCAACATCCTCTTGTGAAGAGTTTGCCTCACCCAGTAGCCGTTTCATCTGCAAGGAGAAAGAGAGAGGACGGTATTTATAGATGCAAGTGATATCAGGGGCTCGGTACGAATGATTCTTTTGCAACTATTAGCTGCGGGGAAATTGAATTAATTTGCGAAATTGACTCTTAATAAAGAAATGGATACAGAAACTGACTACAAATAAAATGTAAAAATTAGAGCACCAATGCAGCCATAAACATCACTGATACAAAATCCAAAACATAGCCGGCAGAATATCAGAAACAACTCAAATCATCGTGCATTATAATATCTAACCTAACCTTACCGAATGTGGGTAGGTATTGGGGGGGGGGGACTTATAGAGGGACAAAAAATATCAAAATGACCTCTTCACCTCGAACATTACCAGCAGTTCCTAATTACTATACATTACAAACGAAGCTTCTGTTAAAGTCCAATTTTGGAAAACAGAAGTCCTGAAAAATTCAAGTCATGAACAAACTTGCTTTCTGCTAAAAAAACCTGAAGATACTCAATACTCCTCTTCGAGTCGTAAAAACACTAACATACTAGCTGATTAAAAAATCTCCAATCCATGAAGTTAAATCTACTTTAACTTTAACAGCGACAAGGCTATATCAACCACAACAGTGATACCAAGTGCAAACAGAACAATGTCTCTATCTTCTGAGCACATAGTTGCAAAGTAGCTTCGAAAAGCATTCAAGTTCTCTAATTCTCGTCACACAGCTGTTGTGATGTGGCAGGTAACCATAGTACTCGGGGTCAGCTTCTTCAATTTATCAATATTGTGTAACTCTGGGGGTTATTCTGCTGTAATTATAAGGACAAAGACCACTGTTCCTTTTTTTGAAAAGCTTTGCACCGACGGTTTCTGAACAATTTTTTTGGAAATGACTGTCTTCGGTTCTTTTCGAAACCGACCAAACGGCTTTTTGCTACAAACGTCATTGTTCGACCATCGGCTTCTCTTATTGAGTTGACAGTTTTTTACCTTTCTTGGCCATGGGAAACGGCAATTTTGAACCGTTCGTTTTAGGAGTTGACCACTTTTTGAAGCTCTTTCTGAGAAAATCCTATTTTTGAGCTTGTCAAAAAGCAAGATATGACATTTTTAACGGGAAACGTTACAGTGAAGCAGCCAAATCCCTTAGGATTTTAAAAACTATTCTGCTCGACAAAATACAAGCCATTGTTTGGAAATTGACAAATTTTTACGTGTTTTCAAGCTTACAAAAAGCCATTTTGGAAAATTTTTCTCACTTAATGATCTTTTATGAGTAGCATTATAATACTGCATTGAGATAATAGGGGGTTATACCACCATGCGGATAAGAGGGAATAAAATGCATGAGGATAAAACAGAGTGACATATCTCATGAGGATAATACGAAGTGGCGCTTACTTGTGAGGATAAAATGGAATGATTCATCTCATGAAGATAAAACGGAGTGGCCTTTTCTTTTGAGGATATGATGGAATGATATATCACATGAGGATAGTGTGAAATGGCGTTCCCCGTAAAAATGATATGGAAGTCATGAAAATAGCTTCTGTTTTTCAAGAATGCATGTAGAAGATCCCTAGCGCGCAACAACTAGAGAAGTTTTTGTCATTTGCGGGAAATGTGACAAAAGAAATGGCTGCAAATATTGTTACGATAGATTTGAAGAATATACTCGAGAATAATTTGTTTGTGAAAACAGTTTAACCTAGTTACGGTGAGAGTTTTTATACCTTCTGCCCGCTGGCTTACACTTGGATCCTAACATTTATATTGACAATGCGCTTAAATTACGTCCCTATTGTGGTTTGATTGGTTTTGATAGATCTCCAATTGATAAATATTTCATTTTTTTTCAAAATTTTGAGATTGCAAGCTATTCTTCACGACGCTTCCGGTTTCGGCTTTTTGAGTTTAGTGAGAAAAGACCAGGATACTGATACGTTTTATACTGTCCAGTCAGAAACGAGTAACTTGGTCGCTTGACCGGTCTGGTTTGTTGTCTTTATGTGAAAACTTTAAAAGAATGATTGTTCAGTTTAATAGAAGGCTAAAATCACGAGCAGATTTTGAAGGTTTTGCGAAACAAATCTGCTTTTAGAGTTAAATAGCTGGCTAATGCTACCAAGGATTTTATCGAAAAGGTTTCCTTCTTACCTCCTCTTCCAAATGAGGAAAAATCTTACCAGCGGGTTTCCAAGTTCATGTACAGTTCATGTGGGAAACCGGAGAATATCCTTACCGCCATCTGCAAGAAATTATTTACAGCATTGCTTTTTGATTTCTGTTTGCCTTATTTTATGCCAAGGGCATAGAGAAAACAACTACGCTTCAGAAAAACGCAGCTAACTTGGAGACTTCGTCCAGTCCAAAAATGGAGCTTTTATTGGGAAAGCCTTCATTATTTTCAACTCCAAATGTCTATGCAAGAGAAAATGCGAAGACTGAAACAAAGTCATTACCTATGCCCAGGCGTGCAATATCAGTTCTGACGTCTCTAGAGGATGCTATTCTCCCAGAGGAAATAAAAGAGCGGATCAAAAACAGCAACGTAGAGTCAATTATGTTCAGAGATAAAACTGACTCATAAGAAAGCGCCACTCCATGTTATCCTCATGCATTTTATTCCCTTTTATCCTCATGGTGGGATAACCCCCTATTATCCCAATGCAGTCATATAATACTACTGATAGTCATCGATACAATATTCGTACGAAAGTTTTCACTGTCGAAAACCTTTCAAATCAACAAAAGATTGACTGTTGATACTTTTTATACTAAAATTTGCACATGGATGATAAGTTGCCTGGAAGGAGCTGAAACTTGAAGTTGAGAAAAAAACTGTAGAAGGAATTAGAGATGGATGCACATCTCTCGCTGCAAGCGTTGTTAGTTCCCACTACACAATTCTTTTTTTTAAAATTAATTGCATTTCCACTTCTTTAATCCTTGACCTATGCTTTAATTCAGATTGCTGGTTCACGACAGCTGGTGCGATGACCGACACGCATCTTTATTGTGGAGATACAGTGGGAAAAACAGGGGGTAGGGTAGCTCAAGATTCTTGATATTACATTTGTTAAAGTTGCAAAATTTTGTCGTCAATTTGCTTCAAAGTCCCACATAGTTTCTCAGAGAATTCCAGTTATGCTCAGGATGAAGTCCTCGATCCAAGACAGGTAATGTCCAGACCGACTTGTGTCGCGGACGGGGGGGGGGGGGGTGCGATGCGACCCAATTTAATGATCTGGCAGCGTTAAAAGCCAGCGTTAAAAGACAGCGTTAAAAGAAATCGAAAAATTTATCTGCAAGCTTGGAATAGTTTTATTTTAAGCTAGAAAATAAAACCTGAAGCCGTTTTGTGGAGAAAAAAATCCATGAGAAGGTAAGTATTTTCAGTTCTATACACCAAGACCTCCTCTTCGAGTTAAAAAATTAAAAATGATTTTTTTTGCTAAATATCAAAAATTCACCACATGAAATTCTCAGAAACCAGACAAAACACTAAGCTATTATTTATATTAACCATACTATGCCAATGATGGTTTTATCAAATTTGAGAAACAAACTAACTTTAGAGAAAAAACTAGCCGAAAATTTGTACCTATGAGAGGAAAAATTGTGTTTTCTGACGTTTGCTGACGTCTGTGAAAAAATTTTGTCTTCTGACCTCTTTTCTGAATCTTTTGCGGTTTTTTCAATAAGTGTGGTGGAACGGTAAAGTACAAAAACCTTCTTCAGTCCAGGTAATCAATTAAAGAAAATCTGTACAAAATATGTCAGAACCTCATTGAGATACTTCACAACTCAACAGGGCAGTCGTACTCGAAGAAAATGAACGGTTTTTTGATCCAGAAGTTGTTTGGTCCAGAAGTAAATTGTTGGATAAAAATAAAACAGTAACATACGAAGCAACAACGATTATTTTTTGTTGACTGAAATTATAATTTAGTCTTCTATCATGGTAATTTAAAAATTCCATATTGCGTTTAAAGAAAGGAAAAAAACTGACGAACTACTGAGGTAAGAAAGTAATAAGGCAACAGGGGGTCCGGAGAGCAACAATAAGCCTCGTGAGTCAAAAGGACGCTTGAAGACACCAACAACTCAATCCATTGGCCAGGCAAAATCATTTACCGATTTCTGATAGTCTTGAATGAATGCAATATGATTTCAATTTGTATTGTTGCTACCTGTCATAGCAAAAAATTTCAAGTAACAATGCTTCCAAAACATATGAAAAGTAAAAAACAATTAGAACCTTTATTACCTTAGTAGAAGTATCCAGATAATTATTACGAGCAATGCCTCTTAATAACCAAAACTTCAAGATATTTTGTGACAAATAGGTAGATAATGCATTCCGAAAAACAGGCGAAGAACAAAACTGACAAAAAACAACCTGCAAGATCTCGCAAGAAAAAGTTAAGTTAGTCTTTCAAGAATGATATTCTTTGGTCAGCTTTGTTTCACATTCGGGAAGCCAATTATCGGTACCATTATTACAAGAAAGCTGCTCAAAACTTTTTTTTTTTGGGGGGGGGGGCTACATCGTCATTGTACAGTAGATCAAGGGGTGCGTGTTTTTTGATAAAATTATGGCTCCGGGGAAATTTCCAAAGCTGCAAAACTGCTTAAAAATCTAAAAGTTTAGTATCCAAAATATAGAAAAGTTTCATCGATACTAATTATTCAGATGTTAATTTTTCGTAGTATTATGAACTAAACTTTTAAATGAGTATTATGAGTTTTAATTCCTATGCCAATTCCAAAGGAAGAGAGACAAATTGAATTCAACCAAAAGTCAACTGGGATATATAAGTTGTGCTTTCTACGCAAAAACTGTGACGTAGCGAGAGGTCCACTAATACAGACAAAACGCTTTCCATTTGTGCTCATAATAGCTTAAAACGTCGCTAATCAAATTTCATTTTGACATGGTCAAAGCAAAAAATTTTAAACAATTTTACGGGTATCTCACTTTTTCGTCGAAACGGCTGAGCAAAACGATTCAAAATTAGACAAAGTGTCAAATCCAACTTTGGAATGAAACCGTTTTTTCGTTAATGCGTACAAAGGTAGAATAAGTTACCACAATGGGTAACTATTTAAGAACTCGTTGAATAATTTTTTGGCCTCACATCAAGAAAAATCCTTTGATCAGTAAAGTGGGAGCTTTGAAGCGTTATTATTTAGAAAGAAAACAATCCGAGGAATTTTGTTCATTGTATTTCTTTAAAATGATGTTTTCAATTTTGTGTTTAAATAATTTGATGTATTGTTGCAAGTATAATTAACAGCATGGTTATAAATTTAATTTACTTGTTGCCCAAAAAGGTTGGGAAATTTTTTATTTCACTGTTCAGTCAAGGAAAGTGTCTGCCAATTGAGCATGTGTGAAACTCTACCTGCATCTGCCCTTCATGCCTCGACAGAGATAATGAAAACTGGAGCTGTGAGTATGGAAAAAACAAAATGCAGGTTAAAATGATGAACTACCAAAGATACTTTTAGCAATCATGAGAATATGTCCAAGCTGAGTAAGTCAGTGAAAGTTTAAATATTCTTATATAGTTTTCTTCATATGAGAATCATGTTTTATTGCTAGATTTTCCTGAAAAAAATGAATATTTGAATTTAGGTTAAAAACACAATATAGCTGTCTAACAGAATAACAGCCTTGCTGGTCAAGTCATGGGAAAATGTTTGCCAGTTCAAATCAGATAATTGTCGTTCTGAGATTAGTGACAATGTTTTCAGGCGCAAAGGTTTATTGATTCGAATGATTCATTAAATTCTACAGTTTGTCTGTACAACTTGGGCCGAAAAATTTCTAATAGCTTTGTAACAAATGAACTGATTTTTCATAAATCTCAGGGCGATAAGTTACATCATAATTGAAAATCCGCAAGAAATTAGCAAAAAAAAGTGAGCTTGAGCATCATATTTGATGTTCTGGCTAACAAATTTTGAACGCCAGCACATGTTTTGAGCTTTTAATTAAAACTGACAACTTGTTGACGGAATGTTCACTTTCTGGTTGAAGTGAAGATCAACACTTTGAATCTCAACTTTTAGTTTTTTTTCGAAACAATATAGCGCTCAACGGGATATAGTAATTTAGAAAATTTTTACAATTTTTTAAGTTGCTGATCAGCTTAAACTGTAGTCCAACATTATAAGAAACGAATCAGTTTATCTCACCTGGTATAAGTCTTTCGTCTTTATTATATTAGATAGTACCATGTTTTCAAATGTTTAAGGGAGTTATTTGAGTTCAATATTTTTGAAAATCTATTTCCATGTAGAATACTCTTAGTTTTTTTGCTGTCTTTGCACTACAAGCCTACTTTTTGAGCCGGTTAGCCAAAGATATAACATCGGAGTATTCAAACCTTATTAGCAATTGTAGTTTTGAAAATAAAGTCCTTTTGTTCTTTGGCCTGTTTCTTTCTCATTCGTTTCATGAGTTCAAACCGTATTTCGGTTCACACGGTATTTATAAACTTATATTATTTCGGTTCAACGAAATATTCAAGATATCATCCGTTAATAATTTTATGCTGTGTTTGATAAACAAAAACTACTGTGATCATTCAGTTTGAAAAAATTGTTTGAAACGGACAGTACCTTACTTCCAGAGCAGGAACATAGTAAGCTCAGAGAAATATTAGGAGCTGAATCAGAGTCTAATCATGTCACTTTTTACGCTTGACAGAGTAACTCCAGAGTACAATTGTGCGGCAATTCATGACAGTAGAGATCCCAGAGTAACCATAATCTGTACTATCACTGACAAAGCTGACAAGACAACTCTGGGAGAAGTCTTGACAGAGCTTGTTCAGAGCAAGCCGACTCTCGGACAACTCTTGACAGAGCTGACTCAGAGCAGGTATACTCTGGGACTGCTCTTGTAAGAACAAGATCGGAGAAGGCCTCGTCTGAGACAACTCGTGACAGAGCTAGCTCAGAGCAAGGCTCCTCTAGAACAGCTCTAAAAATCTTAACAGATTCTAGTGAATACCATTACATTAGACAGAAAAAAGTTGAAGCATTAAGAAGATAAAATTTGATATAAATTTAAAAGTTTAACACAACACCATTGGTGGTCTTGGAACATCACATCTTTCAACAGTAATCTCTAAACATAATTTAAAAAAAATAGTTTTGCACTTCATTAGAGTCTTTTCCTGAGTAGATGAAGTCTATGCTGCTTGGATGGAAACAAATTAAACTAGCTTACTTTTCATTCTTTGGATGTGTTTTTTAAATCTTCTGTTTCAGTAAAATTTGCTGGCACTTTTTGCGAGTGCTATCTCAGTTAATTCAGTTGTTGGGGTAGTAGACGACAACATGTTAATGATGAGGTGGGTAAAATGTAATGTTCATATATAACAGGAAAGCACTTAAATGTATGATATCCTCGCAGGACTTATGCGATTTGTCGGTAAAATTAATTTTCTAATGGAGCGCATCATATAATTGGTTTTTAGTTAGATAACAGGGACTCTTAGTGAGGTTATTAGGAATAGTTAGCTGTAAAGAACACGTAATCTGCGGTCAAATCTGTCAAGAGCAAATCCAGATTAGACCTACTCTGCGGTCACTTTTGTAAAGAGCAATTCGATTGTTGATATAATCTGGGTTATAACCCTGTAGAGATTAGCCGCAGAGAAAACCCTACTCTGGAAAAAAATCGGCCAGCCTAAAAACAAAGATGACTGTCGCTTACTCTGGAGGAAGTCTGATCCTGCTCTGATCTACTCTGGAGTATTTTACTTATCAATGTTGATGAGAGCGAATAAGATGCGACTAATGAAAGTTATTTGAGGTTGCCTAATACAAACAATTAAAAAGACTTCCACAAAGTGATCTTCCTGAATAAGACTGATAATTTACTGGGCATTTAATATTTCAGTTTCTTTGAGTTTTTTCGAACTTTTTTCTCTTTCTCGGGTAGATTAAAAAATGAAATGAAGTTATTTTACGGGAATGTTTTTCTTGTCTTTTGGCTGATCTCTCATATGAGATTCAACGCATTCATTTCTCTTTAAAATCTAAAAATAATTACGGATACCTCTCCAACCATGAATAGAGTGCTGAATTGCCCTCTTAAATAAGTTCAAAATAGTAAAATTCAGGCTTGAACTCTTTTCAGGTCGACTAGCAACCCAATTTTGATTCAACAAACCAGCCTGTTAACTCATGATGTCGAATTCTGTAAAAAATGGCTCGTTGAATCAAAATTTGAATCAATTCTGAATAAGCAATTTTCAACGTTAATTCTTAACCAGTTTTTCATATGCCTCAGGTACCAAACACCTGACGTTTCAAAGTTAATAACAGGCTGAAATTGTTGCACGTGAGCTTGGGGAGCAAATATTATTCAGCCAGTAAATTAAGTAGGATTTCCGGACATTGGACACCGACCCCCCCTCTTTTTAGTGGATGAATATTGTCTGCACCCAAACGTAGTTGCAAAATTTTCACCCACTTATTTGCACCCCAAACATAATTGCAAAATTTTCACCCACTTATTTGCACCCGAAACATAATTGCAAAATTTTCACCTACTTATTTGCACCCCAAACAAAATTGCAAAATTTTCACCCACTTATTTGCACCCCAAACATAATTGCAAAATTTTCACCCACTTATTTGCACCCGAAACATAATTGCAAAATTTTCACCTACTTATTTGCACCCCAAACATAATTGCAAAATTTTCACCCACTTATTTGCACCCGAAACATAATTGCAAAATCTTCACCCACTTATTTGCACCCCAAACAAAATTGCAAAATTTTCACCCACTTATTTGCACCCCAAACATAATTGCAAAATTTTCACCCACTTATTTGCACCCGAAACATAATTGCAAAATTTTCACCTACTTATTTGCACCCCAAACATAATTGCAAAATTTTCACCCACTTATTTGCACCCGAAACATAATTGCAAAATTTTCACCCACTTATTTGCACCCCAAACATAATTGCAAAATTTTCACCCACTTATTTGCACCCGAAACATAATTGCAAAATTTTCACCCACTTATTTGCACCCGAAACATAATTGCAAAATTTTTACCCACTTATTTGCACCCGAAACATAATTGCAAAATTTTCACCCACTTATTTGCTCCCCAAACATAATTGCAAAATTTTCACCCACTTATTTGCACCCGAAACATAATTGCAAAATCTTCACCCACTTATTTGCACCCCAAACATAATTGCAAAATTTTCACCCACTTATTTGCACCCCAAACAATTGCAAAATTTTCACCCACTTATTTGCACCCCAAACATAATTGCAAAATTTTCACCCACTTATTTGCACCCCAAACATAATTGCAAAATTTTCACCCACTTATTTGCACCCGAAACATAATTGCAAAATTTTTACCCACTTATTTGCACCCGAAACATAATTGCAAAATTTTCACCCACTTATTTGCACCCGAAACATAATTGCAAAATTTTCACCCACTTATTTGCTCCCCAAACATAATTGCAAAATTTTCACCCACTTATTTGCACCCCAAACATAGTTGCAAAATTTTCACCCACTTATTTGCACCCGAAACATAATTGCAAAATTTTCACCCACTTATTTGCACCCCAAACATAATTGCAAAGTTTTCACACACTTATTTGCTAACAGATATAAAGTAATGAGTAACCTGGGGTGTGCATGACAAACTGGTTGACCAGTAACCAATTTTCATTCAACAAACAAGTTTCTAGCTTCTAGCTATAATTTTTTTGAGGTTGTGACTTGGAGCGAGGCAAGCATAATGGGATCCATTATGGCTGTGGACATGGAATGTGCGTGAACAAGGATAAGAGGTGTGATGGGCATAATGACTGTTACGATGGGAAAGATGAGGACGTCACCTGCGCAAGTTATTATAATAATAATAACTAAATTACTATCCAGCTATAAATAGTAAAGCCATTAAGTATGATTTCGTAAAACCCGAATATATCATAAATTTTTATAAAATAGCTATGGGATATCAACATTTTTATTGAGGTGAGAGAAAATTTCAAGTTGGGTTTTCCTCAGGGAATTTAGCATTGTTTCAAATAAGGACGCTGAGGAACATCCTCTCAATTCAGTCAGACGGAAGAACCTGACAATATATGATTTTGGTTATTGTAAAGTTTTTCAATCTTTTTTTTACTACAAAAGCCAATTGAGAGACCTGATAGTGATTGACACACAAAACATGAACCACTACAGTTCAGATTATCCTTCACATTACATTAAGACCCCTCACATTACCTGTCACTGTGATTATCTTTTAGGTCGTGAGCGCTACTACTCGTGTCCAAGTAAGTTTACTTCCATCTGGGCAAATATGATAAATTCCAATTGTTACAACAACGCGTACATAATACTTGATATATAGCGGGTCCAAAAAATCTACAAATCTTTGAACCATATAACTTGGAAACTGCGACTTAGATTACAACTATTAATTTTAATCAAGTCCTGGAGATGACAAGTTTTTTTTTTCAGTTTACGCAAAACAATTCTAGTACTAGTTAAAGCCACTTATTGTTAAACACTGAGTTTTTATTAAATATTTTTCCCATCTTAATATGAGTTGCGATGTGAACTAGAACAATCCCAAGTTTTAGACAAAATTTTTGTTGTTCAGAAGCCTATCTCTCAGAATGGGGAGAACCTTATGGAGAGCAAGGTTTGGGTTGCGATATGTTTTGTGGCAGTGCGGAGGCATGGGGGACAACAGACCTGTTTACTACCAAGACAGGTTCTGTATCCCACATCAATACAACTGGACAACAAGCATCTGTGATCAAATACAGGATCAAGAGACTGCAAAGAGATACTGCTTCCCAGGGGCAGAATATTCTAGAAGAATACCATGTCCTCTTAATCAGTGTGGTATGTACCCCCCCCCTCCCCAGTTTTAATTAAGCAGGCAGAGTTTTTTAGATCAAAAATTGTACGCGAATGATCTTTTCGCGAGGTCTCCGGTTGTATGCGGAATATTTTGTAAAAAAATCCACCGAATGTGCTAAAATTTTTGTAAGAACTATGCTGAATCTGTTGACTGTTTTTTTTTAGGTGGTGAATGTGCTGAAAAAAATCCGGCTGTTGTTATGGTATTTTATACATAAATTGGCAAATAACAAAAGCAAGGCAGCAATACGAACTTTTTGAACTCTCTCGCAATTCTGTCTCGCTTTGAACTCAAACTTGTGTTTTGATCGCTAGCAATCAAAACCGTTAGCCAGCGAAATGAACAGTTATACTAAACATACTAAAAATATCGGAGATAACAAATTAAAAACCTTATTGGCTGTCCTGACAAAAGATCTACTGGAAAAAAAACCAACAAATCAATTACCTTGTGGCTCAAAACACGCAAAAGTATAAAGTTATAAGTGACCTAAAAAATGAAGTTACTGACGTGAAAAAGAGAATTAGTGAGCAGGAAAACATATAGTTCGAAAGATTGTGTCATAATTAGCAAAAAGCCTCTACTTAAAACACGGACCTAATTTACTCAGTGTGTTACTTCTTAGACAAATCCCTTAGAGTTAAGTTATCTGCTGATGAAATCAAGGCCTGTCATTTTCTTGGACGCACTCCGAGCTCCTTATTATCGTCAAAATTCTTTATTTTCACCATGAGAATTTCGTTTACAACAGACGTACCATGCTAGCGCAGAGGGGAAACGGAAACCCGTTCAATTAACAGCTAATCTTTATACGCGAACAGCTACCAAAGGAACTGCGTGAATCACAAAAATACGCGGAGCATAACGGCTTGATTACAATTAAATATAACTGCAACGTCAAATTGTTTATCGAAGGTACAGACGGTACACGATACAACCAGATTGTGGCCAGTGAAACAGACATTGACAGCTCAATAGGTTTGAAGGTGGCCTGTAAGCGGCAGTAACAGTGAGACTATGAGCGACAATAAGGATCCAAGCGGATCTGAAGAAACGCCAACGACTCAATATTGCTGTCCAAAACAAACCAAAAAATAGACACGGTTGAGGATGCCATGGGTACAACAAGTGACAAGTTTTCTTGGCGAGGACTGGTGACATTTTAATCAAGGCGGTATTAAACAAACATTAACTTTTTTACCTTATTTTTTTCTTTGATATGCCATCGCGATGAGTTGAAATTTTTTTTAAGTACGTTAACAAATAAACCGGCAATTATTGCTCTTTGTGGGACTTGGTTGACAGATAATGAGAGTTTGGAACTATCTACTTTAAAAGGATACCAAAAAATAATAGCCAAAAACCGAAAAAACAAAAAAGAAGGGTGTTAGTGTTTTTTGTGAGTGATGGAATTTCTTACAGTATGTCTGACTGTCAGGCAAATTGTGAAACGCTATGCATTAAAATTCAGCTGGAAAAAATAATGACAAATTATGTTTGCTATATAGACCGCTTAGCATGCAAGTTGAATCATTTTTACAAGACTTAGATCTAAATTTTTTTAGCTCTAAGAAAATTGATGAGATTTTAGCAATTGTTGGTGAAGTTAAAATCAACAATATCAAAAATAAATCAAGTTTGTCTGCTGATCAATATATTGAATTTTTGACCAGTTTTGGAATAAAAATTCAGAATATTGAACCTACTAGGGAATCTAAAATCAGCAAAAACAGTTTTGATCGTCTGATAACAACGAGTGAAAAACGAGTTGAAATTCTTAAAACATTCATCAACGACCACTATGCCCGGTCTTGTGTTATTTTTCTTATACATCGGAAAAACAAAAAAAGAAGAAAACTTAAGTCGGAATTTCTCAAAATTGTACAAGAACGATTCTTTTCTTAAGCTACTCTTCCTCTTATTTATTTGTTTAAATAGTTTGGACATTAATGATCCCTGGTACATGCCAGAATTTGCAGAATCAGTACTTTCTTTTTTTGATTGTTCTCTTAGAAAAGAGAAAGAAAAGTTTTTTCGATGAAATTCTGATTAGAAGGCAGGTCAAAGGCATTTTCATCACATACAATGAACTAAAAAAAGGGGACAACAACGAATTTTGATTTTGAAGGGTTTAATATTAATTTTACCTCTGTAGGGGAAAGATTAAATTTTAAATTTATCTCCCAACAAGATCCTTCTAATGGAGTACCCGGGAACGAGAACACCATTGCATTGTTTGCCATGAAGGTAAATTTTTTTTTTGAAATTATGAAAAAAGTGAAATTTTTAAATTCAGTGGGTTTTGATGGCATCTCAATTAAGATGACTAAAATTGTAGCTCCCGTTATTTGTCTGCCGATTGTAAACTACATAAACTTTGCATATGTCACAACCTGTTTCAAGAGTCACTCAAAATAGCCCGAGTTATTGCTTTACATAAAGAAGGCTCATTGGACGATCCGTCTAAACCGGCAATTATTGCTCTTTGTGGGACTTGGTTGACTGATAATGAGAGTTTGGAACTATCTACTTTAAAAGGATACCAAAAAATAATACCCAAACCCGAAAAAACAAAAAAGGAGGGTGTTAGTGTTTTTTGTGAGTGATGGAATTTCTTACAGTATGTCTGACTGTCAGGCAAATTGTGAAACGCTATGCATTAAAATTCAGCTGGAAAAAATAATGACAAATTATGTTTGCTATATAGACCGCTTAGCATGCAAGTTGAATCATTTTTACAAGACTTAGATCTAAATTTTTTTAGCTCTAAGAAAATTGATGAGATTTTAGCAATTGTTGGTGAAGTTAATATCAACAATATCAAAAATAAATCAAGTTTGTCTGCTGATCAATATATTGAATTTTTGACCAGTTTTGGAATAAAAATTCAGAATGTTGAACCTACTAGGGAATCTAAAATCAGCAAAAACAGTTTTGATCGTCTGATAACAACGAGTGAAAAACGAGTTGAAATTCTTAAAACATTCATCAACGACCACTATGCCCGGTCTTGTGTTATTTTTCTTATACATCGGAAAAACAAAAAAAGAAGAAAACTTAAGTCGGAATTTCTCAAAATTGTACAAGAACGATTCTTTTCTTAAGCTACTCTTCCTCTTATTTATTTGTTTAAATAGTTTGGACATTAATGATCCCTGGTACATGCCAGAATTTGCAGAATCAGTACTTTCTTTTTTTGATCGTTTTCGCCCATTAGAAAAGACAAAAAAATAAAAACAAATGTTGGATAAAAAAATTAAATATTTGTGCAGGAAAAAAGACAAGATGAATTAAAAAGTGATGAAAAATCAAAATGACTCCGAAACTAGAACCTTGTACACAAAATTACGGAATATCTACTTTGACGAAATTAGAAAAGAGAAAGAAACGTTTTTTCGATGAAATTCTGAATAGAAGGCAGGTCAAAGGCATTTTCATCACATACAATGAACTAAAAAAAGGGAACAGCAACGAATTTTCATGTTGAAGGAATTAATATTAATTTTACCTCAGTAGGGGAAAGATTAAATTTTAAATTTATCTCCCAACAAGATCCTTCTAATGGAGTACCCGGGAACGAGAACACCATTGCATTGTTTGCCATGAAGGTAATTTTTTTTTTGAAATTATGAAAAATGTGAATTTTTCAAATTCAGTGGGTTTTGATGGCATCTCAATTAAGATGACTAAAATTGTAGCTCCCGTAATTTGTCTGCCGATTGTAAACTACATAAATTTTGCATATGTCACAACCTGTTTCAAGAGTCACTCAAAATAGCCCGAGTTATTGCTTTACATAAAGAAGGCTCATTGGACAATCCGTCTAATTGTCGTCCTATAAGTTTGCTTGCCGTCGTTAGAAAAATATATAAAAAAGAATTTGTTTCAAGAATTGACCATGGTTATTGGACAACATAAGTTAATCAGTCACAATCAGTTCGGTTTTTGAAGAAATAATCATGTGTTTGTGCCTTGAAAGAAACTATTGAGTTTTTTTTTGTGATACAAAAAACAAATCAATGAATGGAATGTCATGTTATATTGATCTAAAAAACCTTCGATACAGTTGATCACGGCGTCCTTCTTCTTAAGCTTGAAAAGACGGGTTTCCGGGCAAAACTTTATGATTTATTGAAAAAATATCGACATAATTGTAAACAATATGTCGAAAACAACCAGGGAAAAACACAGATATCAACTTACTTTTGGTGTTCCACGAGGATCTGTACTAGGACCACTTTTGTTCCTCTTGTATGTAAACAATTTGACGAAAACTGCAGAGAACTCTCAAACAACTTTGTTTGCCAATGATACGGCAATTTCGCATAAAAGTTACTCAAATCAGTCGCAAAAAATGTTTCAAGATGACCCTGATAATTATCAGCGTTGCTGTATTGAAACACATCAGCTCTCAATGTTAAGTAGTGCAAAATTTTCTACTATGTTGAAAGACATGTCAGAAATTGCTTCAAAATGATTGATCAAGCCATTGAAGAAACAAACTCATATAATTATCTCGGTGTTCAGATTGACACAAAACTATCGTTTAAGGATCATGTTGATTACGTCTGTAAAAAGTGAGCCAAATTCAAGGAAAAACTACATTGTGCAAGAAATTTCATAGACATCCTTATTTAAATGGTGCAATGTATTTGCTATACCTGTTATTTATTATGGAATACTCTCATTTGACCGAACTAGTAAGTCACAATTAAATCGCTTTTTGTAACTTCAAAAATGCATTGCGCGAATCATTTGCTTCAAGAAAAAATTCAACAGCTCAACTCATTTATTAAGTCATTTAGACATTGAATAAATTTTTGACTTGTTTTTCAAGGCATTGATCAAAGAAACAATCTGTCATCGGCAACGTGATTTGTTGGCTGATGGTTATGTTTCTTCTCGTAGGACAACAGGAGCCCAAGTAAAAGGCGTAATCCCAGCTCGAATAACAGAAACTACCACACAGAAAAGGTCGCTTGAAAACACCAAGAATTTGTTGTATAATGTTTTGATTCGGCTAAATGTTTTGCCTATGGAGTTGGAGTCGTTGGAAAAACGAGAAATAGTTCATCTTAGTGAGTTGATTTATCGGAGATACTTGCACGACAATAGGAAGCAGCTATCAATGTTTTTTTAAATCAAAAATTAATAAACGGATATAAAATATGAGTTACCAGCTCTTTTTGTTCGGGTTGACTATATATCCATGTGAGATGTGATGCTTATTAGTATATTGTTTATTGGTATATCTTCAAATAGACGGGTTAGCATAAACTGTCAAAATTGATTTCAGCCATTCCAAAGTTATTGAATTTGTGTACATAATTTTATACAGAATTTCTTGCAAAATTAGCACAAAATTCAGTGCGTACCTTGCATAGTTTGAACGCTTAAAAATTGGAGCTTCGACGCATTCGATTCGTTTGAGGCAATTGACGCATTCGATGCATTCTCATAAAAAACACTGCTTCTCCTGCTTTCATTATGTTAAATCAGTACTTCAATTTTGCTACATATTTCATACATCGCGTCAAAATCAGCGCGTCAAAAATGATATTTTCAAAGCAATCAGCTATCAATTGTGTAAGAATTTTCCAACATGTGTAAGGCTACTGCTGAAAATAACTTAAATTATGTGATCAAAAAGCTGAAAATGAGGTGAAAAGAATGTAGAAACTTGCAAAACATTTGTTTATTTTGATCCAAAATTTTTGCAAAAAAATGCTGAAAGGTGTTGTAAATCATTTCAAATAGACGAACGTTCTTTTTGCTCCATAAGCATAAAAAATCATGATTAATAGGTCAACAGCTGACACCTTGCAAAAATGCAGGAACTTGTTTTGTAAACCTAGGGACTGAGACTTACCTGGGTTTCTGAACGTCATAGAGGAAAACAAGTAAAGATGTGAACATTGTGAGGAAGTATACGTAAGGATAGAAAACGTGCAAGGACAGCAAATTTTTGGAGTCGATGAAAGTAATAAGAAAAAAAATTGCAGGAAACCGGCTGACAGTATAATCATTTTAAATGAGTATCCGCCTTTTGTATTGACCTATGCTTAAATTCCTTACAAAATGCAAGAAAAGCTCAGCAATTCAGGCGCTACATCATTTTGGAAGAGTTTCCTGCTGAAATAAATTGTTTAGCGGCTGCCAGCAATTTTCAAACGTGATATTCATCGAAAACCTTGACACGTGTAGTGCCATGAGAAAGATTTAAACAATTAGTCTCTGGGTGGGTTTTTTACAAGGCAGCAATTGACCTTAACCTTCTAAAACACTTTATCTTGTTCACAGCTGAGCATTGATACTTACAGTTTTCAATCTTATATAATTAAGGAATCAGGTGCTATAATGTGCTATTTTTAATCCGGCCATTTTTGTTGGGCTAATTCCTGTGGGCTACATTTTTCTCTAACTTTCGCGGAAAGGTCAAATCTTTATTTGTAATGAAGTTAATAATTGATTAAACTTTCATTAAAAAATTTTACTAAAATGGCGATGTAACTTTTTTTCGTTGAATTTTTTTCTCCAGATGTTTGTTATATTAATTATTGTTTGAATTAGTGAGCAATTGGTCAGTACCCGGTGCAACGATTCCTACTAATCTCACTAGGATTCCTGATTATCTTACTAAAACCCGCTTTTCCGTAATTTCCTGCTCGGAAAAAAACTTTCACCCGCTTTTCCGTAATTTCCGGCTCGGAAAAAACTTTTACCCGCTTTTCCGCAATTTCCTGCTCGGAAAAAAAACATTCGCCTGCTTTTCTCGCAAATCCTAGTAGGAAATCTTACAATTTCTTTTTTTCCTGAATTTCCTGGTAGGAAAGTTTTCTCGCTTGTTTTCCTTCGTTTTCTAATAGGATATGGGATATTTCCGAGTCAGAATTTTACTTCAACCAAGATAAAACTTGTAAACACTAAAAAAAAGTTCAGGTAACTAGAAGTTCAGGTAAATTTCAGGTGTAAAAGCACCTGAAATACAACTGAACTGGATTTCAGGTAAATTTTCACCTGAACAAGTTCAGGTGTGGTTACCACCTTTTTTGTATTCAGCAGTGAAACAATAAAAATTTAGCAGTAAACTAAAACACAGTACAAATACAAACTTTATAAACGGTAGCGATAAACTTTAAGAATCAGATTGATATTCTTTTTAAGTCGAACTAATTACATTTTCCATTATAAGCACTACATAACAGGAAACGCAGTGGTTTTAAAGTGGATCAACTTGAATCCAACCTCTGTTTCTTATATATTAAATCAAAAATTAGTTTTCCTGCATAAAATAGATCTCTGTAGAACTGGATTACACAAGAACAGAAACGGTAACGACATATGGTCCTCATTTAGCTTTCATTTCTTTAAAGTCTTTTAGATCAGATTGATATTCCTTTTAATTCGAACTATTTCCAGTTTCCAACATTAGCACTGCTTTCCGGCGTTTGTTAAATTTCGCAAATATACGGTTAATTTTAAGATAAAAGTTTCCCACTCTTCAGCCCTACTGATGCTTCTACGTCAAGCAAGTAAATAAGGGTTACTTTTCCTGACGAGAATCCTAAAGAGTCTCAAAATTTCCTAGCAAGATTCTTATTGTGCCCATTTTTCTTGCTAGGATTCCGAGGTTTCTCAAAATTCCTAGTGGGAAAAGTGAGAACTTGCATATACTTACCACCACCTACAATTCTTGGTAAGTTTCCCAATAGGATTCCTGATAGGATTTCTTCTGATCTTGGCAAGTCCCAAATAGGAACTTGGCAAGAAAAATGAGAATCGTTGCACCGGGTAAAGACGTTGAAAAAATATTCGAGACAAAGCTTAAGGAAAATAGCCTATTCCGAGGTTAAATTGATAAAAAAGAATCGACAGCTGCTTGACAAATTCCAAAATCGAAGATATCGTTTTTTTCAAATTGCACGCTTTTGAAGTACTGAAGTCATGATCATGTCTTCCCTCTCAAAATATGACTGGCTGTTAAATTAAAACTGTTGAAGTTTGAGTCGTTGGTCAAATTAGATATTACTCAAAACTCTTTTCCTGTCATGCGACACCTAAAAAGGGTGTCACCTTAAAAAGTATTTAAAAAATTATGATTTTTTTTCGTTTTTTGAATTGAGTTTTGAAACACAGAATGAAAAGAGGCCTAGTGAGCAATAAGTGTTCTTTATCACTCTTATTCCAACAATTTTGGCTGAATTTCCTCTGTTAATTATAACGTATGTATTTTTTAAGTTTCATAATAGCTGCAACAACAAACATTTTAGAAGACTAATGTTTCATATATAATTACTTTTGTACGAGTTTGTGTGTTTGTGTATTTGCTTGCGTGTTTGTGTATTTGTGAGTTTGATTATTGCGTGTATGTGCGTGTGTTAGAGTGTGTGCATGTGTGTGTGTGTGTGAGAGAGAGAGAGAGTGTGTGTGTGTATGAGTGTGTGTGTGTGTGTTTGTTAGTGTGTGTGTGATGCCTGTTACAAATTACAAGACTAAAAAATTTTTTGAAGAATCATATTTTTAAATGCGTTAATTTCCTGAATTGCTGTGTTCAAGACTATCAAGGTTCAGGACTGTGCTCTCTCCAGACTCTCATTCACCGAGACTCTGAAAGGTCTGTCCAGACCGTAGATAACATTCTCATCAGACACTTCAGATTGTGAATTTTGTTCCCCGATAAAACTATTTCTAGATCGTAGAGTAACTTTTAGACTGAAAATTAGTTGAACACAAACCCCCCTTTGAACGACCCAAGTTGGCTGATCAGAGATTGCTATTGGGTTGTGCACCTCAACTTGGATTGTATTGAGTGAACAAATGATAATTTGAGTATTGAAAGTATAATGTTTAACTGTTTAAAGTATGAAAAGATATACGTACCTCAATCCACGTGCTGATTTACATCTTTGTTATTTATGAAATGAGTGAATGAAACAAGGAGCTAACACGTGCTATTTATATCAGATTTGTCCCCAACTTTTCATATTGTTTTGTGTGATTTGTTGACCCTTGATCTTTCGGAGAAGTAAATTATCAGAGTAGATAGCTAGTTAAGATCGGATGTCATAAGAAGTCAAGGAAGTTATAATTTAAAGGTGATTACCATGAATGTAAAAGTGCGGTAATTTGGGGTAATAAATAGGGGCTGAATTTTGTGCTATTTGCCACAGTTGTCAACCATTACTTCTAATTTAACTATTCGATTACAAGATTTGTCTCTGCCTTCCCATTAGCCGATAGGTTATGGGCCCAGAGCTTTTCTAAGTTAAGTAATCAAGCCCCCCTCGTAAATAAACACATTGTTGCTGTGCCTCTTTGCTATAAAAGAGGGTCGCTGAAATCACTGGGGGAGGAAGACAGAGAAGACAAGGAGAGACAAGCCTTGGAGTCAGGAAGTGGCCAAGTGAGACCAGAAGGAGCAAGAGTGAGAAGCTTGTGTAGCTGGTTGGGGGACTTCAGTTGTGGAGTTGGAAGCTTGTGTAACTGGTTGGGGACTTCATTTGTGAAGTGAGTAGCTTGTGTAGCTGGTTGGGGGACTTCATCTGTGGAGTCGAGAGCTTGTGTACCTGGTTGGGGGACTTCAATCGTGGAGTGCTAAGTGTGTGTAACTAAGCAGTGGATTCTGCTTGTGAAGTAAGAGTGAGTGGAGCTGTTGTGGGGGATCAGTGAGGAGCGCGGAGGTTCAATTGTATACCAGAGCTGTCGCGGAAACCAGGATTGCTTAGTATAGCTGAGAACAGCTCAGCTTAAAAAAATGTTTCATTTTCAATTGTGTGCGCTGTGCTTCTGTAAGATACAAGTTTGGGTCGAAAGGCAGAAAAGTTGATGGTAAAAAATTTTTTAAATAGGACTAGGATTAGGGTTCGAGTACATTATCCTCGGAGGGTGTTGGTATCCTCATCGTGCTTAATCGCGGCAGAAACACCCTGGCTCAATGTCAATGTCCTGCTTTCGATTTTGTCAAGGATACTACAGAACTCGAAAAGAAAACCAACTTCTAGATTAATTTAGTCGACCAAACTTTTTTTGCTTAGTGTTTTTTGTTTCCCTAACAAGTGCTACCATTATACAACAAGTGCTAACCTGGTGCTATAAAACATTTTTTGACACACGAAAATACCAACTCACAGCTTCGTCGTCCTATAACAAAGCCGCGAACAGGCAACAGATTCACAAACGCTGGAGAAAAGGAAAGGAGTTTTGATCTAAGTCCGAACAAGTTTTTTTCACAGCCCACCCTTTTTACGAAAGAATCTCCACCTAGAGCAGTACAAGCTTAGTAAAACAAAAGACAGAGTTGTTAGGGCAGCATAAGTCTTTGGTTCAGTAGGGAAGAGTTAAAGTTAACGAGTTAGTTTAAGACGAAAGGAAATTAAACGAAAGTAAGGAATGAGCTCAAAATCAGAAAGATTGGTATTCAGCGGGCGCGAGGATGATATTCTGTATTTTGCTGAACAGTTTGAGGCTCGTATGAACTCTTTAAAACTTGGTAAAGTTCTTAGCGGAGAAGCCACCTATCTAGATTATAAGCAAACTGTTAGAAATAATTTTTCGGAGGAGCAACGCAGGCAAGCTATAGAAAAGGGGAGTGAACAATTAGAAGAGAAAAAGAGGACTTTGTGTTACGAGTTAGTTCAGGCTTTAGACAAAACATCAGTTCTATTTCTTAGACCACATAAGGGTGATGGCACGACAGCTTTGGACGTATTGTGAAAACGCTTCAAAAGTATCGAGAGACCTCAGCTACATAAAATGATAGCACAATTAACGAGCCTTAAAAAGACTTCAAGTGAGAGTATAGTAGATTATCTCACCAGAGCAGATGATATGCAATACAACTTAACAGTAGTGAATGAAGGGATTAGTGAAAAAATGCTTATTTCAATAATTCTAAAAGGGCTTCCGAAGGAATATGAAAACTTCACAACACTCGTGAACTACAGCAAAGACGAGAGAACTCTAGGGGAAATTAAGCGAGACCTGATAAACTTTGATAATGAAAATGTGAAAACAAAAACAGAGAGCGTTTTCCTTAATAAGGAAAGGAAATGTTTCAAGTGCCAGAAGACGGGAAATATCGCAAAAGAATGTAGGCTTAAGAAAACGACTCATGGTCAAACCAACGCTTCCCCAATGAGATGTTTTAAGTGTGGTGAGCACGGTTATATTGCTAAATTTTGTAGAAAGCAACAAAAACCAGAGAAAAACTTTGTAAGTCAAAACAGCAGAACCAATCAGAGAGGCTCGCAAAATTTATTTGAGGAGCAAATTTCAGAAGAAGAAGACGAAACATGTTCTTTCTTTCAAACGTCAGAAGACAACCTTACAAATGAGCTATTTTTGGACTCAGGTGCTACCAGTCATATGATTAAAGATGAAAGTTTATTCATAGATATAGACAAGAGTATTTTGGTACCATCACTAATGCAAACATCAGTAAAAGTTTAATTAGTGGGAAAGGAACAGTTGAAATCAGAGTTTTGGATTCCAATGGTTCAGAGCGATAAAAAATATTAAGTAATGAGTTACTTGTTCCCAACAATACACGAAACCTGGTATCAGTGCCAAAACTTAGAGCAACAGGCAATGAGGTCTTCTTCGATAGGACTTTAGAAGTAGAAACTATGAACGGGACAATTTTCACTTTTGAGGAAAGATATAGTTTGTTTACCTGGAAGAACATTGATTACGAAGTAACCTCAGAGCAGTACAATTTAGCAAACGGAGATCCTCTTAGTTTGTGGCATAAGCGCTTGGACCATAATAATGTAGAGAACATTTACAAACTAAAGGATCACGCAGTAGTACTAAAATTAAGCGAGCACAACCTAATAAACTGTGAAATATGCCAGCTAAATAAATCAAAGAAACTTCCAGTAACAAAAGACTCAGGAACAAGAGCCAGCGAAGCCTTAAAAATTGTCCATATTGACATTTTAGGGCCAATTCAACCGAAAGCGGTCGATGGCCACAGGTATGCAATAGGATTCGTGGATAGTTTTAGCAGATATCAGAAACTTTATTTTTTGAGATCAAGGGACGAGGCCATTGATAAAGTTGAACAGTTCTTTGCAGACATAGGACAACCAGGAACCTTAGTTTGCGACGGTGCAGGGGAATACGATGGTTCAAATGACATAAAACAATTATGTAGACAAAAAAGTGTTAGACTTGAGTGCGCGGCACCGTTCACACCACAAGAAAACGGAAAAGCTGAGAGGAATTGAGGTATCACCCCAATAGCTAGAGTCTTTTAGAGCAGTCAGGTTCAAAAAAAGACTATTGGCCATAAGCACTTAATATGGCAAGTGAGATCAAAAACTTTTGTTTCCATTCAGGTATTCAGGAGACACCTTTTGAGGCAATGTATAAGAAGAAACCTAACTTAGATTCTAACAAAGTGTTTGGTTGTTCAGCTTTCGTTCATGTTGAAAAAGGTTTTCGAGGTAAGATTGATTGAACTTCTCAAGAAGGAAAATTTTTGGGGTTTTCAGACAATAGTAAGACTTATCTGGTAGGTATTCCAAATGACAAAGGTATCTTTAAAGTTAGAAAACCTCGGAATGTAACTTTCAACGAAAACGAAATGTTTATTTATTGAAGTCAAAGAAATGAAGGAGGATAAAGTCAGCAAGTATCAGTCAGTTGGTGATAGAGATTTAAATCCGGTAGCCTTTCTTGGTGAAATTGTGAACAACGAATTACTACCTAAGTCCATTAATGAAGCAATTAGGGATAAAAACTGGTACGAAGCAATGAAATTGGAAGACAACTCATTAGTGGAAAATAAAGTTTGGGAACTGGTAGAGAACAAGGGAAATAAACCCATTGGTAGCCAATGGCACTTTGCTCTTAAATTTGGTTCTAGAGCTGAGATAACAAGGTATAAGGCAATATTCGTAGCAAAAAGATTAGCCAAGTTCCAGGTCGGGATTACAACGAAACATACTCACCAACAATACGCCTGTCAACAATGCGAGTACTGATAAGTTACGCAGTATATAAAAACACTGAGTTGAAACGAATGGCTATCAAAACAGCATACTTAAACGCTGACATCGAAGAAGAATTCTTTATGCAACAGCCCGAAGGGTTCGAAAATTTTGACAAGCAAGGAAATCTTTTGAATTGTAAATTGAAGAAAAGTTGATATGGATTAAAACAGTCCGGTAGAAATTGGTACTTAAGAATCAAAAATTTTCTCAGCCAATTAGGTTTCACACCGGCTATTCAAGATGAGTGCCTTTTTATAAAGAAAAGTGAAAATGACATAGAGGGAATAGTGTGTCTTTGGGTAATATTAGGATTGCAGGAAGATTTTTGTAAGAACTTTAAAATTAAAATTATTGAGTAACTTCAAATTAGCATTTATGAAGATCTTAGTTGGTTCTTAAAAATAAAAATTGAGCGAACAGAAAACGTAATAAAGCTAAGTCAAGAAGCTTATGCAGAAAAATTGCTTGAGAAGTTTAACAAGAGCGATTCGAAGACAATGCAAACACCATTAGATGTTAGCGTGAAATTGTCGAAGTTAGATTCACCAGAAATAGGCAGCATTGAGCATGAGGAAATGCAATCATGTGACTATAGGGGTATAGTGTGAAGCTTGAACTATCTGGCATTAACAAGTAGACCAGATATTCCGCATGCAGCTAATTTATTAAGTTCTTTTGTTCAAAAGCCTGGAAGGCGACATTGGAACGCTGCAAAAGGGTGTTTACGTTACCTTAAAGGGACAAAATCAGAGAAGATGGTTTTCAGAAAAAGTGAAAAACTGGAATTAACAGGATTTTCAGACTCGGGTTGGGCTGGCAACATAGACAATAGAAGAAATACTAGTGGTTTTTGTTTTAAACTTAACAACAGTTCAGGTGCAATCAGTTGGGCTAGCAAGTTACAAAAGTGTGCATCTACTTCAACAGCCGAAGCTGAGCTTAACGCGGTAGTCGAGGCAAGTAAAGAAGCAGTACATTTAGTAAACCTATAACGAGAATTAGATTAAGAAATCCAGCAGCCAGTAAACATCTTTGTAGATAATCAAGCGTGTATTGCGTCTAGTAAAAATTCGATGAATCACGGAAAGACAAGGCACTTTGCATTGAAAGTGCACTTTGTTCGGAATTTAGTCGAAACTCGACTATTAGAGCTAAACTACTTACCTACCGATCGCGTGCCGGCAGACACACGCACAAAAGCATTGGGAAGGACCAAAGTACCGCTTTTTCGTAATGTTCCTCTCGGAAAAAAACACTTAACATGATAGGAGGAGTATTGAAAGTATAACGTTAATTGTTTAAAGTATGAAGAGATATATGTACCTCAATCCACGTGCTGATTTACATCTTTGTTGTTTATGAAATGAGTGAATGAAACAAGGAGCTAACACGTGCTATTTATATCAGATTTGTCCCCAACTTTTCTTATTGTTATGTGTGATATGTTGACCCTTGATCTTTTGGAGAAGTAAATTATCAGAGTAGATAGCTAGTTAAGATCGGATGTCATAAGAAGTCAAGGAAGTTATAATTTAAAGGTGATTACCATGAATGTAAAAGTGCGGTAATTTGGGGTAATAAATAGGGGCTGAATTTTGTGCTATTTGCCACAGTTGTCAACCATTACTTCTAATTTAACTATTCGATTACAAGATTTGTCTATGCGTTCCCATTAGCCGATATTGAGCATATTTACTTATGAATGGATGAAAGTGGATAAGATGACGTTTTTTCGGCAGAATTTTTTAAAATCAAACAAATATTTTTTATTTGTGTATTTGGTCAAATCAAACATATCAATCTCAACTGAACTCCCTCCCTCCTCTCACAATCCATGAAAAACAGTACCACTACCTCATACAATAAAATGACATCATTATTTCTTCATTATTACCCCCCCCCCCCCCTAGTTATATTTTTCAAAATTTATCTTATTTTGAAAATTCCAGTCAATTCCTCGGCCTTTAAGGCCATTAAGTCATCGAGAGTAAAAATTTGAGTGTTTCATCTCAATAAACAATTTTTCTAAAACAATAAACAAGTTTTTCCTCCTGCTTCTGCACGGAAACAGGTAAGAAGCTGATAAAACGTTATATCAATTTTTTATTATTATAAACAGACTTCCGCTAAATTCTTTAATATTTTTGATGCAATTGACACTTAAATTTGATTCTATGAGTTTC